>NW_021633487.1:0-122687 GCF_004799145.2 Neltuma alba
TAAACCATAAGTGGTCCCCACTTTGGGCCTAGAGGAGGCCCAATTTCGTGCAAAAATCTGGACCCTTCAATTAAATTGAAATAAAATCCTATTTTTACATAAAGATCTTGGAATATTCTAGGAAGGACACTTGGCTTGATTTGAATCTATCCTACACTTGATGACAGCCAAGTGCCCCTCTTATGTGGCACTTTGGTCATCCAAATAAGGGGGGAGTGGCAAATTATTTTGCCCATAAATGCCCCCTCAAAATACCTAAAAAGGTGTGGGAAATTGGAAAAACTGGAGGAGGTTCTGTCCAATTGTTCTCTTGACCTGAAACTAAAAATTTTTGAGTGCTTTGGGACAAGGAATTAGCAAGCTTTGGTCAAGGATTCATTAAGGTGTGTCTGAACCTCATTATGGTTAAGATTAAAACTTGTTTTGGTTAAGTTTTTACATGGAAATTCAAGGGAAAATGCTGCCTCAATTTGGTTTGAATGCTTGATCATTAGGAAAGGATAGAACCTTAAATATGAAGTGGAATAAGCATGTTTAAGTGGTGTACCAATTTAGGTTTCCTTAGTGATCATTTCGACCAAGAGGAGTTCTTGGTGTAGGAAGTTGTTTTGCTATAATTTGATGATTTCAATGAGTTTAAAATGTGTTTTGTGTAGGAATATGCTAAAGGGAAGTGTCTAAAATCATTAGAATCAAAAATGAAATTTTTAGAAACCATATACCCCTATTTGGCCAAGACAACTTGAAATCAAAGGAGGAATAATTATGTTAAAAATCAAAGGAAAATGGGGAATTAGGTAGGTTTATGACTAAGTGTTGTATTTAAGTTGTATAATTTAATATGGATTGCAATTATACTTGAATTGATAGGTTTTATGGAAGAAAAACAAGGAGAGGCTTAATTCTCTAAGGAAGCTGAAATTGTTCAAGTATTGAAAGGTAGCATTAAATTATAATTTGATTGTTTATCTTGCTCGTTTAATGTGATTATGTTAATTGCTTGAATTGACAAATTTATGTTGTGGCAATTATTGATTTTATGACATTTGATTGTGATTTGGCCAAATGCATAGGAATATGTTAATGTGAAAGTGTTGATGTTCCTCTTTTGGTATGATGCAAACCATGATTTTATGTGATTTGAGTATGTCTTAAAGTTTTATAACATGTCACATTATGCCTTGCTTGATTTACATGATGATTATAGTTCATTGCTACTGAGATTTCTATAAAATCTCATTTCATCCTATCTTAAATTATGTATCAAATAGGAAGTGGCTCATCCATGGACAAGGGCAAGGAAATGGTGTTGGGCTAAAGGAGCAATATAGATTTTATAATGATATGTGGACATTATGTAATATTTTGGTAAACTTTATGATAATGTTGTAATAAATTTTAGACAATATCAATTTATATCTATGTTGATATAATGTGTTTTGATGATGAAAATATGGATGATAGAATGCTAGAGTGGAATGGCATGTGGAAAAAGGGAATAAAATTCAAGAAAGTCATGATTAGGGGATAAAAATACCCTAAACAATGACAATTTTAGGGAACATAAAATAATGAGCAAATGATTGAATTTGGACTTCAAATTTTATAGACGTGTAGGTCACCTTTTTAGCTTTAAACCAAGTGGTAGATCACTAAATTTGGAGTTTTGTGCTAAGAGTTATGCCCTTCCAAAATTGGGCTAAAATACTAAAAATTTGAAAATTGACCATATGAATAGTGCAACTTGTCAAGTTTTTTGGTGCTATTTTGTAATGATCTGAGGCCAATGAGTATTTTTCCTTTATAGTACTCATGACAAGCTTCAAAAAAAAATTAGAACCACTTAGTTTGAATTTTTCTATATTTAGTTATAAATTTTTAAAGTTGACAAAAATGCTCTGAACAATAAATAGTAAACTGGAAAAAAATTTCAGATTTGAAATTTTTTCATACTTAAGGCTTGTGTATTCATCCCAAAGGGTTCTAATGGCTATATAATAAGGTAACAAAGGAGGTGTGACACATCAAGAAGAAAACAAGGAACCCTTGACAATCTTTCCATAGGCATTTGTCTGCTTTGGCTTCCATTATGAAGTTTAACTTCGGGGTTCAAATCTACTTCTCTTGGGGGTAGGATCAGGGTTTTGTCCTTACAGTCCAATAGTCTATTATGGGATAACAACCAATTTAAACCAATTATCACATTGATTTTATGGAAGGTCATGCATATCAAATCTAAGGTAGTGTAACAGTGTTCATATCGAACAATGTAGTTTAAACACACATGATGTGACTACCCTAGAGTGCGTGGCTGTGGACACATATATATCATAGGGCAGTGTATTAATAACTAAGCTAAGTCATTTAACACAAACATAGGATATAAAAGAATGAGTAACGTCCAAATCAAACATTGCAACCACTGGGCAGTTATTAATAATGAATGCGCCTGGGATCATGTCCGGTGACTTCTGGGCCTCTTCCTGAGTGAAGGCAAACACTCGTCCTTGAGTTTGTGGCCTCAACTTCTTAGTGTTTTGTGGGCATTCCCTTGAAAAGTGTCTGAATTTACTGCAGGTGAAGCAGACATTCTGTCTTGTCACACACGGCCTGTCACTGTGGTTCTTGCCATAAATGGTGCATTCCTTGCCCTTCTATTAGTAGCTTTGCTTTTTGCCCTTCTTGTTAGCCCATTGCCTCTTTCTCTTTTTGTTAGCACTGGAAGAAGCTCCACCCTGATCTCCCTTCTCTATCTTGGGAGTTGGCTTGGCCATCAGATGATGGTTCAAGCTATTTTTTATGATTCTATAGGCTGTCACGACTTTGTTAAACTCCTCAAATTGCATGGGGGCTATCATTTATCTCAGGGACTGTTTTAGTAATCTGACCATTTTCTTTGTCATCCATCCCTCATCCTCCCTGTAACATAGGTAACTGGAGTAATAAAAGAGGCAAATAAACTTTGTCGGGTATTTATCGAATGGTTTATTGGTTTGCTGCTTGAGGATCAGGAATTCTGCTTCCCTCTCATCTTTAACTGACCTCAAAAATTATTTCTCATAGAATTACTTGAGAAATACCTCCTATGTCACCCTAGTGTGTCAAGCTTCAAGTATTAGCTTAGTGTTCTTCTACCAGCGATCGACGTCCTTCTTAAGTTTATAGATTGCCATTTGAGCTTTCCGTTTAGTTGGATAATCCAATAGTCACATCCCGAAAAATTTCACCTGGACATAGGGAGTTAAAAATTGGAATGAGAGCTAATATAGCAACTAGATGAGGAGATAAAACAATTTATGATGTGAAACTCCGATAGGGTCTAGGCTGATATTTTCGGAATTATCGGTCTAGGAAAGGCAAAAACGAAAAATTTTGAGAAAAATTCTAAAAAATTCCCAAAATATAGTAAAAGGTGAACTAGAGGTTTTGAACCTCAATAGAGACCCTAAAGGTGAAATTGGTGTGAAAATGAATTATTACAGAATTTTCTGAATATAGAGGTTTTTTGAAAAAATAGTAGAAAATTGGAGGGAAATAATTATTTTAAATAGCTAGAGGCCTCAATAAATTCAGAAAAAATATGGATTAATTATCTAAATTTTAAATTGAATTTATAAAATTAGTTTTAGGCCTTGTAAATACAGGAATTAATTTTAGAAAATTTATTTTCCCGCAGTTACACCGATGGAGACCTAGTTGGAAAAAATTCAAAAATAAATATCTAGAGGTGGAGAAAAATTCTGAAAATTTTCATATCACTTTCTTATATTAAAAGAGGATTTTTCATAAAGAGAAATAAATTTTTTGAGGTCTATAAAATTTATGAAATGTTACAAGTGAATAGTAATTGATAAAGTTTCAGGATGGTTTGAGATTGTGATTTGGTTTGTGGGCCATCTTTTTAGACTATCCTAAACCCTAAGTGGGCCACACATTGGGCCTGGAGGAGGCCCAAATTTGTGTAGAATCTGGACCATTCCATTAAATTGAAGCAGAATCTAATTTTTGCATAAATATCTTGGAATATTCTAGGAATTGGATACTTGACATGATCTGAACTTCTTTAGCACTTGATGGCAGCTAGGTGCCCCTCTTAGGTGGCACCTTGCACGTCCAAAACAAGGGGGAAGGTGCAAATTTGTTGGTCTATAAATACCCCCTCAAAATACCTAAAAATAGGTAGAAGATTGGTAAAATAAGGGGAGGTGCTGCCAAAACATTTTCTTGAGCCTCAAACCTGAACTTGTTAAGTGCTTTTGGACAAGAAATCATCAAGCTCTAATCAAGGATTCACTAAGGTATGTTTGAGCTTTTGTTTGGTTAAGATTAAAGCTTGTTTTAGTTGGAATTTTGAATTAAAATTTAAGATGAAGTTGCTGCCATAATTTGGTCAAGACATGCATGTATTAGGGAAGGATAGAATCCATGAAAATAAATTGAAATTATCATGTCTAAATGATGTTTGGATTAATTTTTAGAAGAAAATCAAGTTAAGGTTCAAAAAAGGGGGTATTTCGGCCATGATGAGTTCTTGATTTAGGAGTTTTTTTTATGTGTTTTAATGATTCCAATGGATTTAAAAGGTGTTTTTGCATAGGGAAACACCAAGAAAAAGTGTTTAAAATCATTGGAATCCAAAATGAGATTTTTGAAAAGTATATACCCCTATTCGGCCAAGACTGAATGAAAGGGAAGGAGTTTGATTTTCATAAATTTGAATTGACATTTGAATTTTACATGAAAAATTGTGTAGGAATGAGCCAAGAGATTATTGGAATCAAAAGAGGATTAATTATGTTAAAAATCAAAGAAAAAGAGCCAATTAGGAAAGTTTAAGGTCAAGTGTTGTATTCAAATTCAATGATTGTTAATATGGCTTAGAATTTCACTTGAATTGATAGGTTTTGTGAAGGAAATTCAAGAAGAGTATAACTCCCTTAAGGAGGCCAAATTGCTTCAAGGGTTAAGAGGTAACATTGAATTATAATTTGATTGCTTATCTTACTTGTTTAATGTGTTATGTTAATTGCTTTGATTTGATGAATTTATATTGTGGAAATGTGTTGACTTTATGACACATGATATGCTTTAGCCAAATGCATAATAATATGCCAATGTAAAAATGTGATTGTTTCCCCTTTTGATATGATGAATAGAATGATTTTTATGACTTGAGGATATCTTGAGGTTTTACGATATATCACATTATGCATTACTTGATCAACATGATGATTATAGTTCATTACTACTGAGATTTTCATGAAATCTCACTCCCTCCTATGTTAGATTATGCACTAAATAGGGAATGGATCAAGCAAGTGCAAGGACAAGGAATTGGCCTTGGGATAGTGAAATTATGTGACTCTTGTGCCTATGTAATATTATGTTGTATACTACTGAACTTTGATATGACTTTTGTAATGGATTCTGAATGTGATATACTCTAGAACTATGTAATTTTAATGTTGGATTGTTGTATATGAATGTAGTCTTAAGCATGGCTGAATGGCATGGTAAGGAAAAGAGGACGGAAATTCCAGAAAATTGTTTAAGGGATAAAAATGCCCTAAAAAAGGCAACTTTTTGACACATGAAATAATAAGCAAATGGACGAATTTGGATTTGAAACTTAGCAAGCTTATTGATCTCATTTTTAGCTATAAAACAAGTGGTAGATCACTAAAATTGAAGTTTTGTGCTAAGAGTTATGCTGTTCCAAAGTTGGACTAAAATACTAGAAATTCAAAAATTGACCAAATGAATAGTGCAATTTGTCGAATTTTTTGGCTCTAGTTTAGATAGATATGAGCCCAGTGATATTTTTTCCTTGTAGAGGGCATAACAAGCTTCAAATAGAAATTAGAACTACCACATTTTGATTTTTCTACATTTAGTTATGAATTTTCAAATTTGGCCCAAAATTCTATGAACAATGTACGGACAGTACGAAAATGGAAAATTTTGAACTTGAAAATTTTCATTCTTGAGCTATTGGAAATAGATTTTAATGATTCCAGTTGATGTCTAATATGGTAGTAAAGGAGGTGTGACAGCAACACTTGGAAGATCTTCTCCAAATGATTTATCCAGTCCTTAGCTACCTAGACATTGAACAAAGGTGGATTGTGTTTGCAAAATCGTGTCATCTACTGTTGGATGCTATTGGGATCTACTGCCTATACTACTAGTTTAGGCAGATGCTTAGGTTCTTGAACTAGTGGTATTTCTTCTTCTGGCTACCTAAGGTTTAGGTTAGCCACTCCCGCTGCTACCATTGCAGCTACTGTGGCTTTGCTCTCTTGTTTCTTGCAAGCTTAAGTCGCTCTCATGTCCTTAACTATCTTTTATTGTTGTTCTAAGTGATCTAAGATCACTTGTAAAGGGTTTGGAGGAACCCTCATATCATTTCTTAAGGTTCTCTCCAGTGATGCGTTCTTTCTAGTTTTAACCATTTCGATATCTATTTGGAAATATAAGAAAGGAACGAGGAAGTAAACATCATACTTGGATTTCATTCATCAAATATCATCCATACAACATAAAAGCAGCAAAGTTTTCATATATATATACATGCTGAATAGTTCATATATAACATATATGCATCATCAGTCTAACCTACTATTTGTTAGCAGTGCCAAAATATTTCCTACATCAGCATTTATGAGGATCCCTAACTGCCTGTAGGAAATGGGTAATAATAAAGTCTTTAAACTATTTAATCTAGTCCTCAACATTAGAATCAAGCATCTAATCTAAGCAGAGTATCTCATGCAACTACTTGGGAGTGTTTTGAAAGCATTTCTGTCATAATCTGAATTCAATCATCAAGGTCTAGATGAGGGTTGCCTTGACCTTGGGCCTGATACAATAGCTTCACATCCTGTAGGTAATCCTGATAAATAATTAAATCATAATCCACATCCTTCTTGATGTGGTGGCCTAAAATTCTAATCCTCTCTCTCAACTAATCTCGATTGTAGATCTTAGGCTCTAGTGGAGCTAGAACAGGTGCTACTGGCATTGGGGTTATAGGTGGTAAAGTACTGGGCCCTGTTGTGTCACTCAAATGAGTGCCTAGAATGATAGGCTGATCGGGCTCAGGAAAGTCAAACCTATAGGCTCTCTTAGGGTCAATCCAACCAGTCATCGGGTCCACCAAGTAGCTAGGTTTAGGTAGGTTCACTAGCTCTTCCCAACTACAGCCCACAAGCTGTACCCAATGCTATGGGAACACACTAGAGCCTACTGATGAGTGTCCTGGGCTAGCATCCCCTAATATCCACTCCACTGGGTCTTCCTCCTCCATCAGCTCATCTAGATTAGGTATATCTCCTTGGTTCATAGATGTCTCAAATATAGCATCAAAATCCATAAGGCTTTCTGCAAAACCTATTAACATGTCAAACAACTTTAGATGGCCTTAACCTCAAGAAAAACAGATTTTGGATGTTACGAATTTATTGTTCATTTGGTAATTCTAGAATTTCTATCCAATTTTGAAAATTTGTAATTAATTTTAGAAAAATCAAAACAGAGTGGTTTCAAGTTCTACGGAAAGCTCTTTGAATTTCTTTCAAAAATAATAATCTTAGGAACAAATTTGATGTGAAACAGTGCTAGATTTGTACAGAAGTTACTACTGTTCTATTGGTCAAAAACTTTTTCCACATTTCAAACCCTAACTTTGAAAAATCACCATAATTCGTACACATATCCAAATTGCTACCTATTGATTTGAAGTTTAAGATGTGAACTATAATCATGCCAAATTTCAAAATTTAATATGGATAGAAGCTTAGTCAAATTATGGCTCCAAAATAACAGCTTAAAGGGTTACAACATCAATGCATACATTTATTTACATTGTAAAAAGTCAAGGGAGTTTCATAAATATACATCATTCTTCCAAATTTTCTTGTTCTTTCTAGATGGTTCAGCCCCTAGGAAAAATAATTGCATTTGGAAGGAATGAGATTTCATTAAAATCTCAATAGCATGATAAAATCAACCATAACATCAAACATGCATTATCATCAAGCATTTCAACATTTGCTATCGTTAGGGAACTAATCCTTCCTCATACATAGGCAATCTCAAACATGCAATAGCCAAGAGATTTCAATGCAAGGAGTAGCCATATAAAATTCATCATAGCTTAACCACATAATAGCAATCATCCATGCATCAACAATCAATGCAATATCAACATTAAAGTTAATTAAATCTTGCTACCTTGATCCAAGTGCTCTTTTGGTCTTTGTTCTTGCTCTTTTCTTCCACAAATATCAAATCCTAACATCACATTATAAAGGGGCAACCATATTACAACTCAAACTACACAAGACTAAATGATAAATTCTTAAGTAACCCTTAACCTTTAATTCTTTGAATTTCGAAGCTTTGTTTCCTTTAACCTAAAAATTATCCTCTTAGGTCAATTCTACATAATTTTTTACATAGAATCCAAATATGAACTTGGATTCATGAAAAAGAAAATTCCTTCCTTTCCAAATATTGTTGGCCGAATGGTATGGTACAAAAGTCCTAAGTTTCCAACCTTAATTCTAACGCTTCGAAAGCTTGTTCTTTAGGTTTACCCTACACCATTTTCTATTTCAAACCTAATGAAAGTATCAAGACTCACAAAGTCACATCCTAGGGTAAAGATTCAAACTTGGCTGAACAGCACCCACAATACCCATATCATCCAATCTTCCAAATTTCAACACAATATCACTTGAAAGAAGCCATAACCAATGTCTTTAAAGTAGGTTTAACATCAAAATCATCCTCCCCTATTTTAATAAATTTTGGCCAGCACCTCTCTTGAGGGGAATCCACATTTTTCAACCACCAGATCCAAGAATACAAAGCATAATACAAGGTAGAACATAAAACTAACCTTGTATCCAAGCTTAGGTGACCAAAGTAGATGGTTTCTCCTTGATTACACTTCAAGAAAATAATTGACAAGAGTTTCCCCTAGTTGGCTGAAAATGTGAGCTTGTGAGGGAGGGAGACGGCTATTTATAAGCCAAGCCTTAATTGTTTGCTATCTAAGGTCACACTAATTACCAAGCTTATGTGTCAATTCCCTATGCCTTCTTGCTTAATTTCCACCCTTAATTTAAATCCAAATGAAATTGATTTTTCAAAGTCAAAATCCTCTCCATACTTGGGTTGACAAGTGCCATCTTAATTCTCTCCATTCACGGCTTGACAAGTGGCGAAACGTGGGCCAGGTAAAGACAAGAGTATACTTTAAGCTTTAACAGTACACTTTTCACTGATAATAATTTCTATTTCACAATTATAGTATCCCAGTCATTGTAATTATTTTTTGTCAGATCATAATATATTCTTCTTATTTTTCTCTTTCCAAAATGCCCTCTTTTGTCACCGTCATAATTTTTTGCCAATCGTAAAGAAAGAAAACTATTTTAATTTTCATAGTGATTTCCTTATGTGGGAAGACATTTGTAGAGTTTTTGAACATTTAAGGGGCTTCTTTCTACTTCGTAATATCTTATAATTCCTAGGTATATCTTGTAAATTTTCTCAAAATTTAATTATCCTTATAAGTATTTATTTAGAATTTTTCAAATAAAAATCCCACTTTGGCTTAATTAGCCCTTAAATTCCTTTATAATTTCAGAATAAAACCACTTATGCACTGTCAAATAATTCTGAAGGTACATTATCTCTATTTTTTCTCAATTTTTTGAGGCTCAAAAATATTTTCAATAATTAATTTTTGACCAATGTTTCTTAATTAGTTAAACTTCCATTATTATTGGAAATTCAATAATAATTATTTCTAATCATAATCCTAATTTTTTGAGACTAATATACTATCTAAGGGGCCTTTCCCTATTTTCCATAATTATCCAATACTATTTGGAAATTTCCAATATATTTTCTAAAATTACATAAACTTGCTCGTAACTTTTAGAAATTATACTTCTGCCTCAACACTATCTTAACTTTAAGAGTTGTGTCATCTCATTTCTTCCCATATTATTCTGGGCCTTAAAGGTCTAGGAACATTCTTACTCCTATTTACCAAATTTCTGGATGTGACAATAAGGACACTATGAGGAGGTCTACTAAAATTTGGAGTCATAATGGTCATTTTTTAGTTAAAGGATTTACTATAATGAAGCTTTGCTATAATTTTCCTCCTTATTCATAGACAAATGAACAATTTAAAAGGAATCAGTCTATAAACTTGGGACATCATGAGAAGGATGAGCAAATTCATTCCTTTTTTTGCTGAAGAAGGTAAATTTTTTGAAAGTTGTGAGGTTAATCAATTTAATGATAAAACTTCATCTTCTAAAGGTAGAAAATCTGGGATAAATAATAAAAATGAGACTTGGGGAAAATGTTCAAATACATTCAAGCAGATGTACGGTCTCATAAAATATATGCCCCAAGATTCTGGAGGGCTTGGGTTCTTGGTACTAAAGCGGTGTAGAAGTTCTCATAAGAGAAAACAAAAAGAGGATGAAGTTGAAGAAAATTTAGATGATCAATCTCAGCAAAATATGCAAAGGTCATCACAAAAGGAGGATGAAGTTAAAGATGGTTTAGATGATCAATCTTATAGAAATGGTCAAAGGTCATCTAAGTCTATTGTAGTGAGAGTTGAATGCTTTACCCACAATTCTTTTGTACTTATAGGCAGGTGCCTATCTAATTTAAGTAAAGAGGCAAGTTTTTTTTACCCCCTGCAAAAATTATGGCTACTATCTTTGACCATGAGACTCATGGCTTGACTCTTAGTTCCCCAACTTACAAAGGTCATATTAGATCATACTTATAGAGTAAGATTGGTAAAAAGAGACAATTAGAGGCTATGTGATAGAACCTCATCTTTACATGGTTTTCCTAAGTGTTTTTTGATGTTTTGCAACACTTTTGCCCTTATTAGGGTAAAAAGGGTCAGTTATCTTGTCCAAATTGTAATTGCCTTGATCTCTAATAAGTTAATCTTTACAAAGCTCTTTGCTGTTATTTTCAAGCATTTGGAGGACGATTTAAGACCCAAGATGGAACATTAAAGGAGCCACAAATTCATAAGAGCAAAAACACAAGATTAGAGTGTTTTTGTGTCCTTAAGTCATGACTTGGACTTTTGAGGTCGCGACTTGTAACATCCCAAAATTTCTAACCTAGAAATAGGGAAATATGTCATACCTTGATATCTTTAGTATGATTAATGAAAGATTTAGGGTTGACCAAGGCCAGGTGAGATAAAAGATAGATAAACAGCATAACAATTGAAGTGAGAACTAAAAAAGGACCAAATTGTCATTTTTAAAATGATCGGTCTACAAAGGGCATTATCGTAATTAGTGCCCAGAAATCCTAAAAATTTCCAGTAAATCATGGAAAATAGAATTAATGCCGTAGAATGGTATTTGAGGTTTAGAAAGTAAATATAAGTTGAAAATAATTTATTAAAAATTATTTTAATTATTAATATTCTGGCTAAATTAAGGAAAATTTGCCAATGTTAATTATTAAAAATATTTAGAGATCTCAGAAAATTATGAAAATTTAAAGGAAATTTATTTAGGAATTATGGAAATTTATAAAATTATTTCCAACCCTAAATGATGAGGAGGTTAGCTTTAATTGAATTTAAAGCTAAATTAATATCGGTAGATTGTCTGTTTTTACAGGAACGACAATTTAAGGAGTTATAGAGGGAGAAAAATTATGAAATTAATCAGAAAAGTTCCCTTTACTGAGACATAATTAATGGTGAGTTGATATAAGAATTTTGAGATACTAGAATTTTTCAACTATCAGATAAAATAAACCAGTACTATATTAAGACTCAGTGGACTGTCTGGACAACAGGGGTGATAAAATTTTTTACAGATGGACAAGGACACATGTCACGCCTAAATTGGCCAAGAAAAGAAAAAAAGAAAAAAAAGAAAAAGAAAAAGAAAAAGAAAATAATAAATCAAGATAGGTTAAAACCTAATTAGGTTTAAGTAAGATGATTAGGGTTAAGTCATCTTCCGTAGGATTGTGACATGTGGCAAACATGGTTTATTGGATGGCTAGAATTCAACCATCTACTTTTGAAAAGTCAAAAGTTTCTAAAAGGTTGATTAGCCAAGTTAATCAAGGGATTAAGAGAGTAAACCTTGATTAGAGCCTAATTAATCTTAATGGATAAGAAGAGATGACATAAGCCCTAATGACTCATCATCCAAGTGTCAACATATTAAGCTACCTAGCCTAAGATTTGTACATGTGGAAAGAGGTAAAAATTGGAGGGCTAAGATTAAGTCTTATGCAAGAAGGGCATATGTGGAATTAGTGAAATATGAAGCCTATAAATACCCCATCACATGTTTATTTCATACAAGACCTTTCAAGTAGGAAACCTCTTGCAAATTTTCGTGTAGAGAGAGAAAGAGGAGAATTCTAGTGAGAGAAAGTCATCTGGAAGCAAGGTACGCTTCTAAAACTCTTCCATTTCAAGTTATAATGATGGTATGTTAGTTTTAGGCTATTTTAATGATGGTAGAAAGTCATTTTTGTAACATCTCGATTTGTGGGCCTAGAAGTGTCAGAAATAGCCTGAATGAGATAGGCTACCAGACCCCTTTTTAGTAGAGGTCCTAAAGATGAGAAAGGAAGTTAAAGCAGTTTCAAGGACTAAACTGCAAAATGAAAGTTTTAAGGGGCTCAAGGGTAATCAAAGTTAGAGGCTCCAGTAAAGTCTCAAAGGCCCAGAAAGAGAAAAGAGGCTAGATACAGACCAAAGGTTAAGTTAGAAGCCTCAAAGAGATTGTTTTATGAGGTTGAGCCTAAGTAGGGGTAAAACCGTAAATTCAGAAAGTTACGGCCATCAGGGGTAAAAAATGAAAAGTACTTAGAAAATTCTAAGAAAATCCCAGAAAATGGGAAATAATATTCTAAGGCTCTTTTGTGAAGAGAGATGGCGAAAATACCCCTGAGATAACTTAAAAAGAATTTATAAGTTTATGGCTCAGTTTGAGATGTAGAGGTAGATTTAATTGTTTGAGTCATAAGGAAACCTCAGAAAATTATGGTAAAATGGGGATGTATGATCTAAGAGACTATAGAAAATTATAAAATTAGTCTCATCCCTAGAAGACCAGCAAAATGGCTTTAAGAATACTTAAAAGCCAGTTGTGCCGAAAAAGGACATTTTAAAGAATGATTTTTAAGTGGAGCTACAGGTTGAGTTATGACCTGAGAAAATTCACAGATTTTCTCTAGAATATGAGGAATTTTATGATATTTTTGGATGAATTTTTGGAGCTCTGGATTGAATAAAATGCTCCAGTCAAATATTAAATAATTTTGTCCCCTAAATAGGAGACAAAACCAAAGAAAATATCTAAGAGCCATCATGACGATGCTGAGTCAGCATGCTGAGTCATCAAGCGTAATCATGACACCGACGAGTCATCATGCTGAGTCACTAAGCGTAATCATGACACTTACAAGTCATCATGCTGAGTCACCAGAAGATATTTATGGACAGCATAAAAATCAGAATGCAGTATGGGAATATTTTAGACAGTCTTTTGTCTACCCGTTATAGTGAAATCTCTATTGCATGACTCAGTAAGGTTAAGTAGCCTGTCAATAGAGCTAATTATTTTCATCTATGCTCCTTTGAGATGGCGCCATATATGTACCTTTTATTGGTTAGAATTTTAAGAAGAAGTTGCCCGGTGGTACAGGGTAAGTCAGGACCCAAAAAATATCCGTTACGATGCAAGATTGGCTTGATAAGTGGAGAAATAATTAAGGAAATATTTTTGCACGAATTTTCCATTTATTTTCTCCCTATTTTAATAAATGATGAAAGGACATGAAAGTGACAAGTGTACGGTAGATGAGAAAAAGAAAATGTTACGTGTACGGCTAGATGCAAGACACGTGTACAGTCGGATGCAAGACACATGTGCGGTTGGATTAAAGACATATGGCTTGATGATGTAAGCATGATGTCATCATGATGAGGTAAGCATGATGTCATAGGACACTTGTCACCGTAAGATCAAAAGAGAAAATGGACGGTCCAGATCGAGCCACGTATTTTTAAGATCAACGGTCCAGATTCAGTCTGCTTTTCTATAAATACCCCCTCCCCTCCCTACTATTTCGTCCAAGCATAAGGAATCCATGGGGAAGCTCTTGCAAAATGGTTTCTAGAGAGAGAAAGAAGAGGGAGAAAGAAAGGCCAAGTGGTTCCAAGCCAGATCAAACTCTAAAACAAGGTATGTGATGGTTATAGCACCTGATTTTATGCCTATTTTGGATTAGTTATTGTGCGTATCTGATTCTGAAATTTTGCATGCTTAAAGTACACCCTGTGATCTTTAAATCCATAAGTAGAACACTTCATTTGGATATGTGTACGATTTATGGTGATTTTTCAAAGTTAGGGTTTGAAATCTTGAAACAGTGTTGAACTTTTGGAAGAGTTTCAAGTTCCGTACAGTTCCGGTACTGTAGAGTAGAATTGGTTCCTGAAACTATTTTTCCTTTAAATTTAACTTAAGGAGCTTTCACTGAGACTTAGAAGCACTCAATTTGGATTTTTCTAGAATTAATTATGAATTTTCAAATTTGAGCAAAAATTCTGGAAATTCTGCGTGAACAGTACCCGCAAAGCAAAATTTCCAGATTTGGTATTCTTGAATCTAAGGCCATCTAAAGTGATCCTAATTGACAAGAAATGGATCATAAGGATGGGAAATGATGAGATTTATGGTAGAAAAGTTAGAAAGAAAACCATAAGACTAAGAGAAAGGGTTGAGGTTCAAGAGAGATAGTCTTGAACTTGATATAATCTAGTGGTCCTAATGGATTGTATGATCAATGTGACTATGTTTAGGACCTTTGGAACATCCAAGAGGATGTTTGGTGATGTTGACCGAATGTCCACATGGTTGGAAAGACAAGGGAATCAAAGGAAAAGCAAGGGGAAAACCATGTTACAAGGTAGTGAACTTACCTATATTGTGTGCTTGATATGTATGCTTGCATGATGTGATTGTGTTGCCATGATGTGACTAAGCTATGATGAAATGTTTGCAAAGTTATGTTTGCAAGTTTATGTTATGTTTTGCCTTGGCAATATGTTATGGAAGCATGAAATGCTTTAGCTTACTTTCCATGGCATTCATGTGTTAATGTTATAACATGTCATGCATGTGCATTGTGTCTTGCATGCTTATGGGTAGTGTTTGCTACTGAGATTCCCCCGAATCTCACCCCTCCCTAACCAACCATTTAGGTTAATCAATGATGGGAATAATGGCATGAGAAGCAAGAAGAAGTAAGCGGAGAATTATTCTTGTTAATGGATGAGACTATTGATGAATGTATAATTCTCCTATTTTGTGAACTATGTTATGGATGCCAATGATGCCATGTATTTAATTATAATATTTATGGCATGAATGAAAGTGTATGAGCATGAACGGGAAAGAGTAAGGCCATGTTATGTATGCCAAAGAAATAAAAAGAATTAAAGAGATGTTAAGGGATAAAACGTAAGTCCTGGAGCAGTGAGTTTGTAGCTCCAGTTTGACCTATCAAACGAGTGAGTTAGGTCATAAGATTTGGCAAGCAAAGAGATCTGATGTTTCTCTTTAAAATGAGGGGTAGTTTGCCCGATTCCGATAATCGAGCAGAAAGTTATGCCTTTGCAAAGTTAGGCAAAAATACAGTAAAATCCGAAAATGACCAAATGAACAGTAACTTTTTCAAAGGAAATTGAGCTCGAATTTCAAGGCAATCAGTTCAGAAACTATTTTTCCTCAAAATGTTATCCAAAGAGCTTTCTGTAAAACTTGGAATCACTCAATTTCAATTTTTCTACAATTAGTTATGAATTTTCGAAGTTTGTCACATTTTAAGGTGACAATGAATAGTAACCCGTAAATGAAAATTTTCAAACTTGATTTTTCATCAATTGTAGCCTTCAAAAGTGATTCCAAATGCTTTCGCAAGGAAAGTTAATTGATTTAAATATGAGGTGTTACAATTTTCCTAAGGGGAAGTGCTGCCCAAATTTTATCAAAATGATAGGGAATGGTTTAGATGAAGATTAAGCATGGTTAAAGGTTAAAGATTAAGTGGTTACATGTTAGTTTGGTTGAAAATCCTTTTCCCTACAAATATATATATATGGTTCGGCCAAGCTAAGTCAATGGGAAGGGATTGGATTTTCATAAAACTAATATGATAAATGGATTCTACATGAAAAATTATGTAGGAAAGGCCCAAGAAAGTTCAAGAATCAGAGCTAGAAAAATAAACCCTAAAAATCAAGAAAAAGGGGTTTAAAGGGTTATGTTAAGTTGTGAAGTTGCAACGATACTTAATGTTGTGTCATTGATTGCCTAATAGGCTATACATAACAAAGGGGCAAAGATCTAGTCAAGAAGAAAGAGTTCAAAAGGAAGGAAAGCATTCAAGGTAGCTTTTGCAATTCATTATATTAGAGTGTTACCTTACTTTGTATGATTATGGCTATGTGTTTTGCTAATCTGTTATACTATGAGGTGGATGAGAATGTTATGTTATATGATGTTGCCTCCATGCAAATTATGCCTTGGCTTATGCTATGTTGAGTGCTATGAATGTTTATGATGATATGTCCTTGCCATAGCATGAACATAAAGTTAAAGTATGCATGCATGTAGCTTGATTTACAATGTATTGTGTGACCTTGATAATGTATGCAATTGCTACTAAGATTCCCCAAGAATCTTACCCTAATATTTAAATAAACCCTAGGGCCTTCAACATCCAAGGGCAAAGGAAAGGAGTTGGCTCTTACTTGAAGAGGTAGTAAGCCATAGTAACTTTATATGGCTTTGAACCTTTCTATTTTGGAGGAATGTAATATGAAGCATACTTTATGTTTCCAATAGTATGATTAAGGTTAGAGGTATACAAGTACGAGTAGAATGGTCCAAGCATGATTAGAAATAGCTAATATAGCTAAGCAGAGTATGCTATGATGTTAAGTGGTCAATTAAGTTAAGTTACCCTTCCAAAGGGGGTAAAAAGTCAACTAAAAGGGGTCAAAGTTTGACCATTGACCATTTGAGTAAACGAGTGAGTTAGGTTTTGAAATTTGGCGAGCAAAGAGATCTTATTTTTCTCTTTAAAAGGAGGGGTAGTTCGCCTGATTCCGATAACCGAGCAGAAAGTTTGGCCTTTCCAAAGTTAGGCAAAAATCAAGTAAAATCCGAAAATGACCAAATGAATAGTAACTTTTTTAAAGAAAATTGGGCTCGAATTCCAAGGAAATCAGTTCAGAAACTATTTTTTCTCAAAATTTTATCCAAAGAGCTTTCCGTAGAACTTGGAATCACTCAATTTCAATTTTTCTACAATTAGTTATGAATTTTCGAAGTTTGTCACATTTTAAGGTGACAATGAGTAGTAACCCGTAAATGAAAATTTTCAAACTTGATTTTTCATCATTTGTAGCCTTCATAAGTGATACCAAATGCTTCCACAAGATAAGTTATTTGGTATAAACATAAGGTGTTACACGACCTGGATGCTTTTATAGTAAAGCTACGTGTTTTGGGGCTAGGTCAAGACTAAGTGCCTCTGTGTTCTCAGGTCGTGACATGGCTTCAAGAGGTTGCGATCTCACTTTCCCAGGTCGTGACTTGAATGTGTTTAGTGGAGCTATGCGTTTTGGGATAGGTTATTTTGTAACTAGACTTAAGAGAAGCAGCCATCACGAAAGAGGGAGTCTCCATTCTGCAGATTTGCAAGGATAGAAGCCTCAACCATTTTCTCTCAAGACTCCATTGATCCGATACCTCAAACTTCCATTTTTCTTCATTTCTCCATCATTTTCTGCGATTTTGAACTAATTAAATCACTATACACCATCTTCTTCTCCATTTTTCCAACCTCTTTTTTAGCATTACTTATAACTGAACATACCTGGAGCGATTGTGACACTTTTGAAGACATGAGAGGCTAAATCATTAGCCTCTTGGTGATGGAGGACGAAGCTTGAGCCCAAGGACTTAATAGGGGAGTTTCTTAGTCTAAATCTTGCTTAAATTTGTGTTGAACATTTCTAGATTTAGGAATTTCTACACTTATGTAAGACTTAATTATTGATGTGTAAATCTTGTATTTAGGCTATTGTATTTGGATTGGATGTTGTTTAATATTGAATTATCTATGTAAATATATCAGTGTTGAATCCTTGTGTTTAGTTAGTTGTCAGTGATCTCTGATAATTAATTTGTTTACTTGGTATTCTGTGGTTGTTGATTGGCAATCTAAGGGCATTTGCATCATCCATTCATTTACACTCTAAGTGGTTTCAATAATGTTTTAAGAGGTGTTAATTAACTTTGATTAAAGTGAGGTTTCATCAATTAAAACATTAGACCCAAGTGATTGCTTGGGGTTTCTTTCAAACTCAAAGATTTCTAAAACTCCCATGTCAATTTAAGAGCAGTGATAGGTAAGCCTTTATCATTAAGAGTCTATTTTATTATTTTCCCATTTAGTCTAAATCATTCCTTCATTTATTTAACAGACTAGGAAGATCTACTACTTTGCATTTTATTCTATTTTGCACCACTATTTTATAATTCAAACCCCCTTTTCTTTACCCAAATTAACATTTTTTTGATAACCAATCTAGACTAGGATTTCCAATAAAGTGCTTTTCAAGAAGAACGATTGGCTACACCCTATACTGCATTATCTAGTGTAATTACATTCTTGATGACCTAGGAGGTGACATTCTGGTCTGATCAATAGTGTTGTTGCCGGGGAGCCAAGAGATTGGTTCCCTAATAATTGGTTGTCAATACCATTGTGATTTGGGTTGATTCTCGTTGAGCTTTAGTTTTTGAACTTTAATTTTTGCATTTCATAGCATAAAAATTTTTGAGGAATAGAAACAAATGTCTTGTTTTTTTATACTTTTGCATTTGCACTCTTGCACAACATTTGGCATTGGTTTAAATTTGATCATGAGTGTTTAGCTACTTGCTTAAAGGTTTTGAATTTTTTGCATAGTTTGCAGAGCATTTGGTTGAAAAACTTAGTGAATTTTTCAAGGATTTTACAAAAGCAGCTCTCTGTGACTTGAAGTCATGAATTCAATTTCTCAAGTCACGACCTTAGTTGTTCAAGTTGCAACCTGACTTATGGCTTGTTGTGACCTCAGTCTCCTGGTGTTCAGTTTCGCTCTCAGTTCACTCAAGTCACGACTTGGATATCCTCATACTTACTCATTTTTGCATAGTTTTGCTTTATGCACATACTTTGAGAGTGTATAGCACTTCATACACCTCAAACTCACTGAGTCTTATTTGAAATCATTGAGTTTGTCTCAATTTTAAACTACATACTTGGTAAATACCAAAGTTCTTTCTTAAACTCTATTTGTGCTTGAATTTTAAGTGTTTGTGCATGCGTAGAGGCAGGAGAGGTAGAGATACAGCACCTCATAGCCCACTTACCTTACAAGACCAATCCCATTCATCTAGTGAGAGTGGAAGGTATAAGAGGAAATTATGGCTGAAGTACCTCCTAATGATGCTAATAGTGGGAATGGGAATGACAATCATAATAGACCTAATAATGGTGGTAATAAGAGGCAAGGAGAGAACAGTGGCCAGAATAGGATTAATGAGCAACCTAGGGGTAGAACTATTAAGGAATTAACTCAATCTGATGGGAATTTTGATCTTTTGCCCAGTGCTTTTCCTACTTTTAATGCAGATTTTGAAATTAAGGGTTAATTGATTCACTCACTACCTAAATTTCATGGCCTCACAGGTAAAAACCCATACTTGCACCTTCGAACTCTTTACATGCAGTGCATGTCTATGAAACCGATAGGGGTAAGTATTGATGATGTCATATGGAAAGTATTCCACTTATCCCTTGAGGGTAAAGCTAAAGAATGATATATAAATCTGCCACTCTATGTAGATAATGCATATAAGTCATGGACCAGTCTAAAGAAGGCCTTTTTGGATAAGTACTTCCCCTCCATAAAGATTTTAGCAACCCGTGAGGAAATTTCAACAGCTAAACAAGATCCTTTCGAGTCATTTTTTGAGTTTTGGAGCAGATTCCAAGAAATGCTGATCCGGTGCCCCAATCATCAAATTCTTGAGGAGCACTTCGTACAATATTTTTACAACGGGTTGTTGACATATGATGTACAAGTCTTGGATACTGCTGCGAATGGATCCATAGAGAATATGGAACCACAGGCTGCATGGGAATTAATAAGGACTTTTGCTCTTAATAGACAACATGTAAGCTTAAGGGATCTAAGGGACCACAAAGCTAAGAGGGATATATTGTGTTAGTGGTAGTCTCACCCAAGAGGGGGGTGAATTGGGTGAGTTACAAAAAAAATTACAGAATTAAAAATAAATACTATCGAAAACAGAGAGTGTAAGTTTAGAAAGATTTCACCGCAGAGAGACAGACACAAGGTTTATACTGGTTCGGTCTTAACCACTTGACCTACGTCCAGTCCTCAGAACACCTCTGAGTATTCACTATCTTCCAAGATTGATCGGGCTCTTGGCACCTCAATACAGTAATTGATTCACTCAATCACTCCCCCTTACTTCCTGTAAGGTTACAAACCCACTCAAGAGTCTAAACTCTTGAGTATCACACAAATGTAATTAATGATGAATGAGTAATCTCTCTTACAGAGTGTATAGATTATAAACACTGACGCTTAGTAAATTGAAAGAACAAAGTATTAAATGCAACAGTAAATGATCATAGATGGTAGCTCGGGTATTCAATCCTCTTCATTAATGCGTCTTCGCACCTTTTATAGTTGAGGTCGTTAAGTAATCATTAGACGAAAGAGCTTCTAGCCGTTGTGACTCAGTTTACGTGTTTTCCCAGCTACAACGGTTCCGCCATTAATGCTTCTGGGCTTCTAACACAGTAGGTTACAAGCTACGTAATCAACCGTTGAAGAGCCGTTGTGATTTCTCTTCGTAATCTGCAACAACACGTTTAACTTCAATAAGTTAATCTTTGCAATGTAAACCTTAAGGTAGAACTGAACAGATGATAAAATGATTATTCATTGATTTCAGGTGGAATCAAAAAGTCTGTTAAATATGCAGAATAACAATCTGGACATTCTTGATCGAAGTGCTAATTGATCATTGGTTGATCGATCAGGTTATCGATAATCAGAGTGAAAGCTTTTTGAATCAGTTAAATAAGATTATTGATCAAGTGATGGATCATTGATTTATCGATCAAGTGATCGATAAAATGCAGCAGAGACACTTATGCTGATATGTGAACCAGAGAAAGATCAGAGTCACTTTGATTATAAATCACTTAGCAAAATGGTCAAGATGATCATGCATGCTAAAAATAGTTTGGAAGGAAATAGAGAGTTGAATTTGAGAACGATCATAGCTAATTGAAATAGAACTAGAAAAGTAACGTGATTGAACAGTTTATTGAATACTTGTTGATCGATCAGATTATCGATAATTCAAGTGTTACAGAAATGAAACTTTAGTTCATGTTGATCGAACACATTATCGATAAACTCATGATCGATAATGTTATCGATAAATACCATGTGAAAAGCATTCTGTGAAGAGCAAGGATTAATTTGATTTATCGAATAGGTGATTGATCAGTGAGTGTTTGATCAGGTTATCGATAAACTGTGAAATAAAGATTTTGTTCTGAAGCTGTTTATCAATCATGTTATATGAAAAAGTACTATGCAGAAAGGTTCAATTATCGATAATGTTATCGATAATTTGGTTATAGAAGAACTAAGTATGAGCAGATAAAACACTGATTATCGATCATGTGATTGATAACTTGGTGATCGATAAGGTTATCGATCAGCAGCTATGATGAGTACCTGCAATAAGAGAGTTAGTGAACAATATTCGATCATATTATCGATAAATGAATGATTGATAATGTGATCGATAAATGGTGACAAAATCAATGTGCAGAATGAGTATAGTGTATTACTATTTATCGAAGTCTTCATCAATAACTGATTTATCGATCATGTGATCGATAAATGCACTCTGGATTTGGTTCTCTTTATCTGTTACTTGTTCGATTATCTTACATTATCGATCAAGTGATCAATAATTAACTGTAAACTTGTATAACTTCTACGTTAGCGATAATCGATCATTTTATCGATCAACGGATTATCGAACAACTTATTGATCAAAATATCAGTCATATTACTGGTTTGTACTGACAATTTATCTGATAGCTTATCGATAAATACTTGATCGATCAGATGATTGATCAACACACTGAACTACTTTAATCTAACTTTGTTATCATCAAAACCATAATCCTAACACATTGTTGGTCATGTTGGCCTAAGACATGTCTAAGCTTCCAAATATTGTTGAGTCTCCGCTCCAACAAGCCTCAATCTCTTCCCTTGGTAGCTATAAGTTGTGAGGTTTGTGATTCGCTGATGCATACTACTTAGAATTGCCTTGGGCCAATTAAAGAGGTAAATGCGATGTACTAAGGAAGGGATGGACAATATCAGAAAAGGGACCCCTGCTCAAACACTTACAATTCCAGTTGGAGAGACCATCCAAATTTTAAATGGGGTGGGGGAGTAAATAGACCAAATCAATTTCAAGGTCATCAATTTTACAATGTCAGGGCCTCATCAAGTAATTTTCAAGACCCTTCAAGAGCTGCAGTGACAACCCCAAAAAATACTATGGTATCTCAACAACTGCCAAGAGGGGATGACACTTCATAGCTATTGAAGAGCATGGTTGCACAAATGACCAACATAAAGGGCAAATGAAGGAGAGTGATGACAAGTTTGTCTCTATAACTGCTATCTTGCAAGGCATGCAAAAAGATAATTCAGATGTGCATAAAAAGTTTGAGGAGCTCACTTTAAAAAATGCCAATATTACCAATCATTTAACCCAACTGTCTAATACGGTCAATGACCTATGTCACATCCCGACTTTTGGGCCTAGAAGTACTAGAATTAGCTTGAAATGGGCAGACTACCAGACCCATTATGGTAGGAGTCCCAGAGATTTCCTGGAAGGATAGAGGGATTCCTAGGGACTAAATCGTAAAGAGAAAGTTTTCTGGGACTGAGAAAAGAGGAAGTTAGAGACTTGGATGAAGTCTCGAGGCCCAGGAATGAGAAATAGAGATAAATGTAGGCCAAAGGTTATGTTGGAGACCTTAAGGTAGTGAATTTTGAGGTTAACCCAAACTAGGGGCAAAATCGTAATTTTACAAAGTTTTAGGCTAGTAAGGGCAAAAATGAAAATTACGCCTGAAAATCCCAAAAAAATCCCAGAAAATGGGAAATGGTATGCTAAGGCCTGAACACTTCAAAAAAATTTTAGAAAAATGGGAATAAGGTTCAAAGGCCTGTACGAGGCTAAAAATGACGAAAATGCCCCTAAAAGGAAATTGTGGAATTCCCAGGGTTTTGACTGATTTTGAATATTTTTGAAAATAAATTATTTAAAGTATAGGAAGGCCTCAGATAATCAAACAAAATGGGAAAAAAATATTTGAGGAATTATCACAGGTTTTAAAAATAATTTCGTCCCTAAAAAGCAAAGAGGTTGGCTTTAATGGAATTTAAAGCCTATTTACATACTATCTGGGGAAAGTCAAAGTCAAATGTCTACAGGTTGACTTTTGACTGAAGAAAAATTAGAGGAATTCCTCGTGATGAATGAATATATTGGTACCCGGAAATAGATTCTTAGAGTTGTGGACCAGTAGAAAAAATTCGGTCAAGATCACTCCGAAATAAATATTATTAATTATTTTAACTATTTCAATGGAGGAACAAGAGAAGAGCATCACTCTCTCTTTAGGCATGTTATATAATTAGAGGTGAGAAAATGGTGCCAGAATATGTCCCAGTAGTCCCGGGTAAGTCAGGACTCGAAAAAGTACAATATATAGTGCAGAATGGCAAGATAGGTAGAGGAATACCTAAGAGTGGTATTTTACAAGAATTTTATATTAATTTCCTCCCTATTTTAATGCCAAAATGATGAATGAATATAGAGGATACAAGTGTATAGTTAGATGGGAAAAGAAAGTATTACGTGTATGGCTGGATGCAAGACACGTGTACGGTCGAATAAAAGACACGTGTATAGTTGGATTAAAAGCATGTGGATTGATGATATAAGCATAATGTCATCAAGATGATGTAAGCATAATGTCATACGACACTTGTCACCACAAGATTAAAAGAGAAAATGGACGGTCCAAATCAAGTCACGTATTTTTAGGATCAACGGCCAAAATTCAGTCTTGTTTTCTATAAATACCCCTCCCCTCCCTTTCATTTCATCCTAAGCCATGGAAACCTTAGGAAAGCTTTTCAAAATAGTTTCTAGAGAGAGAAAGAAGAGGGAGAAAGAAAAGCTAAGTGGCCCCATGCAAGATCAAGCTCTAAAACAAGGTATGTTTATGGTTTTTGATATAGTTTTCACTACTCTTGTTGTTGTTGAGCTTGGTTATGGATTTTACTGAGTTTTGGGAGCTTGGAACTCTTTGGAGAGGTGCTGCACGAAATTTTTAAGTGTGAGGGGAGATGAAATTGATGTTAGAATAATGTTCAAAGCCTTGAAAAGAACACAAATCAAGTGGTTTTATGCTAAAATTGGTTGAACTTCATGATTATGTAACCTGAGGTAATATTTTATTCAGGGTTGGTTCTTGGGTCTAGGATGTGATTTTCATGATTTTGATGCTTCCAATGTGTTTAAGATGAAAAATTGTGTAGGGATAAGATAAAGGAATGAAGTTGGAACCATCAGAATAAAAATTGGAAATTAAGTAAGAGATTTTGGTTTTGGCCTAAGACCAAGAGAAGGAGCTGGATTTTGATGAATCTAAACTCATATTTAGATTTTTTTGGGCAAAATTGTGTAGGATTGGCCTAAGGGAACAATTTCTACAAAGTTAGAACACTACATTATAAATTAAGGGAAAGGGGATTAAGTTTAAGGACATAAGTCTTCCATATTGTGTAATTTTTGGTCCTAATGAGTAATGTAACCCTTGTGGCTATGATTAGGACCTTGAGGTATTTAAAAGAAGGTTTGGATGTGGTTGAGCAAGCAACTTTAATGGTTGGAAACAAAAAGGGAGTAAGAAGAAATCTTAAGGACACAAGGTAGCAAACTTTACCCTACTCTTATGTACCTGGTATTTGCTTGCATGTATGACATGTTCTGTGTTTATATGGTTTTATGAACTCATGCATTGTGATTGTGAATATGTTTAAAATTTTTCATAGGCCAATATGTTTTATGGTTAATGCATGATGATTTCCAAACGTGTCACTATGTTATAGAAATTTTAAGTTGCAAGCATATTATGAATGCCAAGCTTGCCATGTATGTTTGGGTGGTTATTGTTTGCTACTGAGATTCTCCTAAATCTCACTCTCCCTTAACAAACTATAGTAGGTCAAATGATAAAGAGAAGGCATGCATGAAGAAGGGCAAGAAGATGGAAGCAAAGAAAGTGGAGAATTTACATGCGTTTCAATGTAATGATTGATATCGCTAATTATGTAATTAATTATGGATATGTCAAGCATGAAATGTGATATAATGATGTATAATGTAATGGCATGCAACCCATAGTATATGAATGAATAGGAATTCATAAGGCTAGTTGTTGCATGTTCGAATGAAGGGAGAATTAAAGTAAGAATGGTTTAACAGATAAAGCGTAGGTCCTAGAGCAGTTAGTTTCTAGCTTTAGTTTGACTTATAAAATAAATGAGTAAAGGAATGAAATTTAGCATGATTAAAATACACATCCTGAGCTTTAAAACAAGTGGTAGATCACTTAAAACGGATATGTGTGCTAAGAGATATGATTGCTCAAAGTTGGACTGAAAATCTGGAATTTAACCAGTAAACAATAACCCGAGAACCAATCATAAAGTTCAATCTACCAGCTTGTTTTGTGAATCGCTTGAACCGTAATGCTTCCAAACGTGTACCCTGAGGGATTAAAGGTAGGACATTTCAACATACAAGCCAAAAGTAGGGGCATCATTCCTTCCAACGTAGTGATTAACCCTAAGGCCCTCAATATGATAAAATTAAGAAGTGATAGAAGGGTCCAGTTTGAGGATGAAAAGGTAAATGAAGATGAACCTGAACAAGGGATAGAGAGCCCTCCACTTACTATAATAAGATTAGGCAAATTAGAGAGTTCAAAAGAGGAGGAACTCATGATGAAGAAAAGATCACAAAAAGACCTAAAAGAGGAGGTGACTCAACTACATGAAGAAGTACCTCATGAGGCTGCACAAATGAGAACACTATGGAAAGCTCAACTTATAAGGGCAAACAAAAGGAAGACAAGGTGGAGACTAGCACACAAGGAGCCTTTAAGCCTAGAGGTAAGGAGGTATACACTAAAGATCTTTCTTTTCCTAAAGCTTACTTTTCTGGAAAGAAAAAGTTTAATTCTGAGTTTGCTAATGATGCTTACAGTTTATTCAATAAATTGGAAATTAATGTGCCTATGATTCAATTCTTGAGAGGAAACACTAAATACTTTAAATTGTTAAAAGAATTGTGTAATGACAAGCAAAGATTTAGACCCCTTGAGAGGATTCAAGTGAGTGCTAATGTGCCATCCCTTTTCAAAGCTAAATTACCGGTTAAGTATCAAGATCCCGAATCCTACACTATCCCTTGCACCATAGGAAAAATTCACATTAAGGGAGCATTGTTAGATCTAGGAGTAGCTATAAATATTATGCCTTGGGCGGTTTACTTGGCTTTAGGGATAAATAGCCTCAAAGACATAAGTGTGGTACTCCAACTAGCGGATAGGTCTATTAGGTACCCTAAAGAAATCATAGAGGATATTCTTGTTCAAGTTAAGGACCTAGTGTTCCCTGCGGACTTTATGTTCTAGACATGTTAAATGAGCTTACAAATGAAAGCACTTTAATTTTAAGGAGACCCTTCCTCCAGACTTCTAAGACTATCATAAGCATGAAACATAGCTGTATCACAATGGAAGTAGGAGACCATGTTGTAACGTTTAATGTGAATGAACCTATATGGTATCCTTTTGATAATTATACTTTCATGGGTTTAAATGCCATTGATTTAGCTGTTGAGCAAGTAAGGGATGAACATGAGCTAAATATGCATTATGGTTATGACATAGGGTCACCTAATTTGATTGCTTCTTCTCTTGAATCATCACATGAATCCTTTGAGCTAGACTAATCTTTAAGTGCCTCTAATGAATACTTCAATTCTCTTTCTTCTATTTATTCATTTTCAAGCTTTTATGGGACTGAGGTGTTATGCATTAATTCCTTAGAAATTGATAACATGCTTTCTATTTCTCAAGATTTTTCTTTTCCTTCAAATTTTGATTCTATTTCTTCATTCACGAGTGATATTGCTTGTGGCAAGCATCCTTTAGCTAATTTTGTAGGTGTAAAGACATGATTGATGTTGAGAGTGGAGTAAAATTCAAGGAAACTAGCCTTTGTGACATAAGGTCGTGACCTGAGGAATCCTGCGTCGTGACTTCAGCCCAACCCTATCAAGAAGGTGGCCTCTGTGACGTGAGGTCGTGACCTGGACAAGTGAGGTCACAACCTAAGCCCCTAGTTACAACAACAAGATTTCAACCTTCAATAGCTCCACCATCTCATGTTTTGGATACTTTGGCTGAAGGGCCAACACTCTCTGACTCAACTCTTAATCATTCACACTCTAAAATCACACCTCATATTTTATGATTCTTGAATAATCTAATCTCTAATAATAATATAGGTATGGAGGTGAGCCAAGCCAAGATTGTTACTACTGTACACCAATCTGAGCTTGGTGCAACATTTGACGGAATTGAGGTGAGTGTAATAGATCTAAGTGAGATTGACAAGTTTACTTCCTGAGGGTCAACAAAGTTTCTCTAACTCTATTGATGTTCCTACTCTAATTTCCTTGATTGTCCAACCCCCTGGAACTTAAAGATATACCCCCAAATCTTAATTATGCTTATGTGGATGCTAAAAGTAAATTTCCTGTCATTATCTCTAGTTCCTTGACAAAGACTGAAGAGTCCAGTTTGATGAGTGTACTTAGTAGGAATAGGGAGGCTTTAGGATGTCAATTAGCTGATTTTAAGGGAATTGACTTTACTATTTATACGCATAGGATTTTGTTAATTGAGGGTCCTAAGCCAATTAAACAAAACCAGAGTAGGTTGAATCCTCTAATTTTTGACATGGTTAGGAAAGAAGTTGATAAACTCTTGAGAGTTGAAATCATATATGCAATATCTGATAGCGAGCAGGTGTCACCGGTATAAGTTGTGCCAAAGAAGAGTGAGATCACAATAGCTAAGAATGAGAATAATGAACTCACACCAACTAGGGTGCAAAACTCATGGAGAGTTTACATTGACTATAGGAAGCTGAATGAGTCCACCAGGAAGGATTACTTTCCCTTACCTTTTATTGATCAAATACTCGAACGGTTAGTGGGGAAGAGTCACTACTATTTCCTAGATGGGTACTCTGAGTATTTCCAAATCTCTATAGACCCTAGAGACCAAGATAAGACTACTTTCAATTCTCTATTTAGAACCTATGCTTATAAAAGAATGCCTTTTTGGTCTTTGTAATGCACTTGGCACATTCCAACGTTACATGTTATCTATTTTTATTGAGTTTATTGAAAAATGCATGGAAGTGTTCATGGATGATTTTACTATATATGGTAATTCTTTTGATGAATGCTTACAAAGCCTTGACAAAATTCTAGCACGATGTATTGAGAAAAAGCTTGTTTTGAATTATGAAAAATGCCATTTTATGGTTAATCATGGCATCATGCTAGGTTATTTGATTTCTATTAAAGGAATAGAGGTAGATAAGGCTAAAATTGAGGTGATTTCTTCTTTGCCCTACCCTACCAACTTGAAAGAGATGAGATCCTTTTTAGGGCATGTAGGGTTTTATAGAAGATTCATTAAAGACTTTAGTAAAATTGCTCTACCTCTTTCTAAACTATTGCAAAAGGATGTTGATTTTCCATTTGATCATGAATGTGAGTTAGCTTTTGATAAATTGAGGAATAGGCTAGTTACTCCTCTTATTTTGACCTCTTTCAACTGGGAATTGCCTTTTGAAATTTCATGTGATGCTTCAAATTTGAGTGTGGAGGCAATGTTGGGTCAAAGGGATGGTTTTGCTTCTAAAGTAATTACCTATGCTTTTAAAACCCTAGATGCAGCTCAAAGAAATTACACCACTACTGAAAAGGAATTATTTGCTATTGTCTTTGCACTTGATGAATTTAGACCTTATCTCATAAATTCCAAAGTGGTTGTATATACAGATCATGCAGCAGTAAAGTATCTTTTCCACAAACCTCCATCGAAGCCAAGGCTCTTGAGGTGGATGTATTATTCCAAGAGTTTGATGTAGAAGTAAAAGATAGAGCTAGCAATGTGAACCATATTGCAAATCACTTGAGTACACTACCACTAGAGACTAATGGAGTATTAGATTCTGATGCTGTTTGTGATTCATTCCCTGATCAGTCTTTATGTGCTTTATCTATTTCTCAGCTATGGTTTGCTCATTTAGTGAACGATCTTCCTACAGGTCTAATCCCTTCTCATTTGACTATCTTTTAGATTCAGAAGCTTAAAATTAAAGCCTCATACTCTATGTGGGATCTACCGCACTTATAGAGAATATGCTCTGACCAAGTAATCAAAAGGTGCATTCCTGAAGTAGCTTGTGCCATATTGGAAGCTTGCCATAATACCTTGTGTGGGGGACATTTTAGTGCTAGAAAAATGGCTAGGAAAGTGTTGGATACTGGTCTTTATTGGCCCACCCTATTTAGAGATGCTTTCACTTTTTGTAAGGCATGTGATAAATACCAAAGATTTGGGGGGATGAGTAGAAGAAATGAAATGCCGCAACAACCCATCCTTTTCTGTGAGATCTTTGATGCTTGGGGGATAGACTTTATAGGACTATTCCTACCTTCTCATGGTTACACTTATATCCTCTTAGCTGTAGACTACCTTTCTAGGTGGGTAGAAGCCATTCCCATAAGAAAGAATGATACACCTACGGTTTCCAAGTTTCTGAGGTTTATTTTCAATAGATTTGGGGTACTAAAGGTATTAATTAGTGATCAAAGAACCTATTTTTGCAACAAGTTGCTCACTAACTTATTGGCTAAATATGGCATTTCCTACAGAGTGTTCACTCCATACCACCCCTAAAATAATGGCCTAGCTGAGGTGTCAAATAGGGAGATTAAGCGTATTCTGGAGCGTATTGTCAAGCCATCCAACAAAGACTGGAGTTTGAGATTGGATGATACATTGGGCCTATCGTACTACCTACAAAACACCAATTGGAATGTCTCCATACCAAATTATCTATGGGAAGTCATGTCATATACAGGTAGAACTAGAGTATAGGTCGTATTGGGTGGTTAAGAGTTGTAATGCTAATTTTAAGGAAGCTGGTCTGAATAGAATTCTTTAGATTCAAGAACTAGAAGAGATGTAGTTAGACGCCTACCATAATTTTGACCTTTACAAGCAGAAGACCAAGCTTATTCATGATACCAACATCCTGAGGAAGAAGTTCAAGGAGGGTGATAAAGTGTTGAGGTACCAAGCCTGGTTCAAATTCAAGAAGGAAAAATTCAAGACGAGCTGGGATAGACCCTACATTGTGATTAAGGTGCATGATTTTAGGATGATAGAGCTGAAAGAGGAGGCCACGAGTAAAGTGTTCTAGTGCAATGGTCATCTTCTTAAGCTTTATAAAAAGAGCCCACACAGCCTCCATGAGGCCAAGTCGTCCCTTTCGATTCTCTTTTACTTTTCACATGTCCTTTACTTTTGATGATATTATCTTGCATGTGACTATTTTGAGTTATGAAAGGAATGTACCTAGTAGAAGTAGAAATTTAAATTTCAGTAGTTTATCTTTGTTTTGAATAATTCTTCCCTAGTTGTGCTATTTTGAGGTCATTGTATTTTTGCCTTTGTCACCAACACACACTCAATTGCATTCTTTAGTTTACCCATCCTTTCACTTTAGCTCTTTTCTTCTCCCTAAAAGGATGATGTGTTGTGCTTCAATCTCGAATTGGACTTCACAACTTCCACCTTTGTTGTTTTTGTTTTTGAGCTTTATGTTTTGGTATGTGGCTGTGTGTTGCAATAAGGACATTGCTTTGAGTTGTGTGGGGGAGGAAGGAATTTTGTTTGAGCTTAAATGAGGTGTTGTGATTTGTTTTGTTGGGTTACTCCTTGTTATGGGTGGTTCTTGCTAAACTTGCCAAAATTTTTAAAAAATTTTCCTAATCTTCCATCACTTGCTTTTCAGTTTTATATTGAATTGGTGAAAATCTAGTGATAGATTGCTGAGTTGGGTTGTTTTGATAGTTATTTTGGTGAGTAGTAATGGTATAAGAGCCTAGATTTGAGGTTGAATAGGATTTAGAGAGTCAGAGGACTCTCTATGAATCCAGGTTGTGACCTCACTGTCTTTATGGTGTGACCTGGAGGTTAGGCTGAGAAGGAGGGCTCTTTGTGACCTGAAGTCATGATCTCACTATCCAAGGTCGAGACTTGGGGAAAGAACTTGGTTAAGGCTCTCTGTGAACTAAGGTTGTGAAATCGTTGTTTCAGGTCATGACTTAGAGCCTAGCTGAAACCCTGAATCCCCTCTATCTGTTGAAGTTGTGACTTGGATACCCTCAGGTCATGACCTGATAAGAAAAATTAGAAATTTCCTTTTACGAAATCACCTCTCTGCCCTTAAATTTTGAAGCCTATTTAGCACCATACCCCTTGAACCTATCTTGGGCTTCGTCTAAATACATCCAAGTACCTAAAACCCTAATACCACTTTTGTAATTTTACAACCCAAACCCTTAAACCCCTTTCCCCCTTCCCATTCTATTCATTCTATGTTTGCTCTCTTTGTTTTGCCTCCTAACAATCATGACCCACTGCTCTAAATCTCTACAACTTGCCTTCTTCATCGTCCCTCTTTAAGCCAAACACTTTGTGTTGGAATGGCTGAACACCCAAGAGGGGGGGTGAATTGGGTGTTGATTAAAATTAAAAATCTTTTCGCAATGTAATGAAATTCATAAGAAATTCTGAGTATAAAAAACAATGAATCGAGATAAGCATAATCACAGTAGTAAAATGGTTTAGCTGGAAATATAAAGAGGTAAGGGAAGAGAAGATGCAAACAATGATTTATCCTGGTTCGGTCCTCACTGACCTACGTCCAGTCCCCAGGCTCCCCCTGAGATTTTCAATCGACTATCTCCCTCAAGTTTAACACGGGTACTTGAGAACCACTACAATCACAAGTTTGATCCGGGCACTTGTGACGCCACTTACAATTCTTAGACTAATCAGTCTGTTCAGCAGCAACCTCACACCGAGATAAATACTCCCCTTACTCACCGTAAGGATACAATCTACTAATGATAATGAAGATTGAATATTTCTTCTCTCAAAGAAGTGATAGACGACTCTTTAAGCACGTTTAGGAAACTCTCCTCTCTATCTTACGAATACATAAGTTTTAATCTATGAAGTACAGAGACAGGGAGTTTTCTTTCGGAGCTCTAAATGAGAATACGTTGCTTCGGCATTTTAGCACTTGATGTTGTAAGCTCAGACTCTTCTTCTCCTTTTTGTTTTGAATGATCTTCTATTTATGGATGATGTTGGGTACTTGACCGTTGAGCATTTTCTTCCCGTTTGGCTTGAAGAATATGACCGTTGAAACTAGCCGTTGGAAGCTTCTGACGAAAGTCGATTCTTCACCTCATAAATTCGTTGTGGCTCTTTACCTGAAATAATCTTCCTCAAATCAAGTGATAAGTATCTGATAATCTTAGAAACAATAAGTTGGAAAACATGAAATCAATCATCAGATATTCAGATATTCAGAACGTAAGATGAACTTACTTGATCGATGTCTTGATCGATAAAGCTTTGATCAATCATATTATCGATTAATTACATGAAGAAAAGATATAGCAGATATATGCAATTATCGAATAGATTATGGATCATATGATGATCGAACATGTGATCGATAATTGATGAAACATGAATGCAGTGAGCTTTAAATGATTTATGCAAGAATAAGCCTTTTCAAGTTATGTTTGCCTTTGTATCCTTTTAATAGAGAGTTATGTGTAAAAGGAAGGCTGAAAAAAGCTTAAAGATAAAAAGATAAAAGATTTCGAAATCACCGTGAAATGCTGTTATGAAATAAACTTGTACAATGATCGAGCAAGTGATCGAAAACTTTTTGATCGATCATGCTATCGATAATCAAGGTGTTACAGAAACAGATATTAAAGCAAATAATGATCGAACACATTATCGATAAATGGATGATGGATAACCTTATCGATAAACAATAAGCAAAAGTATATTTAGTGAAAACACAGGCTATGTGAGTTAATCGAATAGGTGATCGATAAATGAATATTCGATCAAGTGATCGATAAAATGAAAAACAGAGATTTAATCCTGTAAGGTAAAGAAACTGATTATCGATCACGTTATGTGAAAACAGGAGTTTCAGGAAATCGGATGATCGATCATTTTATCGATAAATCAATGATCGATTAGGTGATCGAAAAAATGATTCAACATAAGTTAATGCAGTGAAGATAATAATCGATCATTTGATCAATAAATGTTTGATCGATCAATTGATCGATAAAAGATTTTGAACGAATGGTTTTGACAGAGCACTATATCGAGTAAGAAGACATGTAATATTCGAACAAGTTATCGATAAAGGTCTGATCGATTAAGTGATCGATTATTTCCTGCAACATCTTATATTAAGCGGTTATACCAATGATCGATTAGTTGATCGATCAATCTAGCAAGTTATTGAGCAGACTAAATTATCTATCACGTGATCGATAAAACTTGACAGTTATCGATCAAGTGATCGATAAACATATTCATCTATAACGTTATCCAAAAATCATTTATCCAACATGTTACTGATAAAACCTTAATAATATGTATGAAGATAAAAGAGAAGAATTGAGGAGATAGTACCAGTAACTCGATGAGTATGTAGTCGCTTGATCAGGCTCGAGTAACATATGATAATGGCTTTTCATTTCTTCATCTCTTCTAGAGCTTTTACTCAATAACATGTTTGAGTAGCATGTTGCTTGAGAACTTAATCGTTCAGTGTAGAACTTCTGGTCTTTGCCTCAATAAATTCGAAGTCTGATTCCAGCAAAACGAAGGTCAACTTTGTGTGATCATAAATCTTCCAATTCAACTCCAAATTTTGCAAATGACCTATCCCCAGAAAGCTCTTTGAGTCTACTTTCTAATGCAACAAGAATCACCCCAAAATTCGTTGTGGTTGCAAAGTTATCTTCATCACAATGACTAAAGGTCGGAATCAAGGCGTTAATCCTTACTGCAATGTTTCGAGCAACATATCTCCCTCATATGAAACTCTTTGAAGTTGATTTTGGTGTCCATGAACCGTGTTCTGAGTCTAGTTTCATATGAATCAAGTTTCACCTCAAACGGATTTGTGGTTTGAGAGATATTGAAGAAATACCGAACCTATGTCAGAGCTGAACGAAGAACAGAGCATAACAGAGGATGCATTTTATCGATAACTTGATCGATAAATGGATGATCGATCAAGTGATCGATAATTGCCCATGAAAATCACCTCTGAAGCTTATTTTCCATGTTTATATGAAGGGTGACTCAATATATGATGGTATAACTTCCCGATTGTATATTTTAGCTTCCGACTGAGCCATTCAAACTTCTGATTGAGTATAGCAACATTTAACATCAAATCTATGAACTTGAATCTTGATATTTTCATTTGATCTTGCAAGTTCTTCTTTTCTCAATCTCTCTTCTTCTTCTTCCTCTTGATCATTCTCCATAACTCAAAGTGCAACATAATAACTCCTTTCTTTTCTTGAGGAAACTACACAAGATATTAAGTATGATAGTTAGTCAAAATATGAGATAAATAATTTATGTAAACTTTTTGCTCTATTATTTGACATCATCAAAACTAATCATATCTAACATTCTCCCCCTTTTTGATGATGGCAAATCCTTTGTGAAAAATATGGATGATATGAAAACAAATCAGATGCAACATATTTTTCATGCCTATCTCTCCCCCTATTTGACATCAGCAAAAAGTTTAAACGACATAGCTCCTGTGTGGGGGGTAATCTTTCCCCTATATCATTCTCGTCTCTCAGTGCGCACAAACCATGTAATGCATCAATATTCATAAATTATAAAGGAGAGGGTTTAGAAATGCTCATTTGAATTCGGCAAGTTGATGAATTGATTCATGAAGTCCATTGCCAGGCATAATGCTCATTCGTATTGGCATTGGTGATTATGCTTAGAAGGTTGATGCCAATAATCTTTCTATCTTCAATCACTTTCTCTTTTCTCCATATCTTGATTGCGCATTAAATTATCAATCCTCAAATTGGATAATTTATTCTGTAGTCCAGTGAGGAGTTTCTTTCATAGCATAAATTCTCCTGTTATGAATTCAACAACTTCTTGCAAGGAGAATAGTTAGTACAATCAAATATCAAATGTATACATAATCCTTTCTATAAATTGTTTTCGAATTGGATCATGAAAGGAAAATGTGAAAGCAACTCATCATCAAAACTAATCAATTGACAGTGAATGCAGATGAGTATACTATTTTGACGAAGGAGATGAGCTTTTAAGATATAAGACACATGTGAATGTGAAGTTCCCCTTTAATCAGAAAATTGATAGGGTGGAGACTAAGATGATCGAATAAGAATAGTAGAAACACAATGCATAATTATAAATCACGTTAAAGCAATTGATCAAATATGTTATGAATAATTTTTGTAGTGAGAAGTCATACCTGTCTAAGTTGATCGATCATGTGATCGATTAACAGTTATTCGATCAATTAATCGATAATTCTTACCAAATTGAGTGATGTGTCTCAAATCCTTGTTGCTCCTGATCGATGTGTTAATCGATAATTGACTTATCAATCAGCTTATCGATAATTCTCCCTCCAATTTCATTCTTTCGCCTTACATACTTCATTTATCGATCAAGTGATCGATAAATTAACGTTTCCTTGTAGCATGATTATCGATGTCTTCATCGATCATTCCATACTCTGTTCACCTCTGTTTTTCAACGTCAAAACAGAGCTTTCCTACACAACAAATTTCTATCCTCTTCGATGCTTAAGTCAGTCTTCTAATCATCAAAACATTAAATTGAAATACTCAAAATAAAGAAGTAATGCAAAATTTCTTACAGCTCATTGGGATTTACCATTCCCAATTCTCTTCTGAAGTATTTGGACTTCTGCTGGTCGAGAGGCTTTGTGAAAATGTCTGCTATTTGATATTCAGTAGGAATGAGTTGTACTTCTACATCTTTCTTTTGAACATGGTCCCGAATGAAGTGATATCGAACATCAATATGCTTGGTTCGGGTATGATTGACTAGATTCTTAAACAGGCTGATTGTGCTTGTGTTGTCACACAGGATTGGGATTTCCTTCAACTTGATTCCCAAATCTTGTAATTATCGTTTTAACCATAAAATCTGAGCACAATAGCTGGCAGTGGCAATGTATTCTGATTTGTAGAAGATATGGCCACAGTGTTTTGTTTCTCACTAGACCACGAACAAGACAGCCTCCTAGGAATTGGCATTGTCCACTGGTGCTTTTTCTGTCTGTTTTGTATCCTCCGTGATCAGCATCTGAGTATCCCATTAGATATTCTACTCCTTTCTTTGGATACCATATTCCCAAGGTTTGGTGTTCCGACAAGATATCTGAGGATTCTCTTGACGGCTTCTTCATATGATTGCTTGGGAGCTAATTGATCTCTGGCACACATTCCTACGCTAAACTGAATGTCTGGTCTGCTTGCCGTGAGGTAGAGTAGTGATCCAATCATCCCTCTATATTTAGTCAAGTTCACATCCTTGCCATTCTCGTCCGCGTCCAATGATATGGTTGAGCTCATAGGTGTATTTGCACTCTTGGCTTGCTCCAAACCATATTTCTTTAGAAGTTCTCTGAGATACTTTGTTTGAGATATGAAGATCCCATTCTTCCTCTGTTTGATTTGCAACCCGAGGAAGAAATTCAATTCTCCCATATTGACATCTCCATCAATAGAATTTTATCTTATAATTCTTTAGGATACCTACAACACAAATATTAGTTCTTCGGTACCCAACTTCTCTTGGGTCCACACCATGTTAGCTACAATGACTCTCATGCTCTTATATGGATTAAACCATATGATTTCTGAGCAAGGAAGGTATCAAAAGATTTTTATAACTAAAAGATCATCAATCATAAATTCTTTTGAAATCAGATTTGATCAGATCAACTTTATGAAAAACTAATAGCTTGCGTGAAAACAGGTTAGCCATGAATGATCATGAATTTGAAAACGATGATTTATTCAAATCATGAGCGTTATGTAAAAATATGCACATGAAGCTAGAAGATAAATAATGCTTCCTTTGAAATAAGGTTTTTAACGCACTTGTTTAAATATGAATGTTGAAAACAAAGGTTTTTTTAAAAAAACTTGTTAAAAGTAAATACTTTTGTTTTAAAAAAATGTGGAAGTCAACAAATTGAGGGAAAATATCATATAGCTTCAATTTGTAAGATCAGATCGGATAACATGTCAAACAACAATATTAACACATTAGAGAGTTTTTCTGAGAGTAAAAGTCATATGGATAAGATGTTAGCCGAAAGGCTTTTCACGATGGAGGTTCAAAGACTTTACTCACACTCAAATACTGGATTTTTGAATAATGAAGTACATAAACTCATTAGTCCAGATGACTAGCAAGGTTAAATAGATTCCAGAAGCTATACAAGTCATTCCATTGAAATGGTTAATCACATAATCGTGCTTGGAATAACTCAGTCAATAACACATTAAGCATAAGGCTTTGACGTATTGGAATCTTTCTGTAAAGATAGACTTGAAACTCACATGGATGGTTAACTTGTTAGACTGAAGGTCTAACTTGTTGAAAAATAGGATTTAGGAGTTCAAGTATAGGATAGCACATTAAGATCAGGAATTAACACGTTAGAGATGGAGAAAACTCTTTAGAAGGATTTGAAGCATTTCTGACTTTTAGCACTCAAAATATTAACTTCCAATTTTGAAAATCATTTGAATGCAAAACAAAAATGAATATCTTTCAAATCATTTGTATGCACTTTCACAATGAGTTTAAAAAAATTTTGGATTGTGCATTTGAAAATACAAACACATAGAAAACTATGCACAATTCTATTTTCGGTCCATTTAGCAATCGGAAAATAATTTGAAGATCATAAAAGATTGATTGCTAATGGAATGCAACAAGGAACAAGCATTCATTACCCAAATATGAATTTCATATCAGCACAGTAAAGGGTAAAGATTAGATATCACCATATTTTCTCTTGTCCTTGTGACAGCTTGCTTGATTTTGATGGATTAGTGTTGATTTTTCTTCTTTCCACATTCAGCACCAAAATCCATACCAGATCAGCTTTCTCAAGATTTGTTCATCAATTCCTTTGTGGTCACAATCTTGAGGAAAGGCTTTCTCCCTTCTTCCTTAGGTACTTGGAGGATTGCTTTTGCATACCCAATGCATTTTCTGTGAGGTTGAGACTTTTGATTCCTCGCCTTGGGTGCTTGCAATGTTCTCTCATAAAATGTAGACTCAAGAAGTCTTCTGCTTAATGCTTGAGAGATCCTCCTTTTCTTGTTCTCCTCAAGGTAATCAAATTTTACATTGTGGTAGTCCATCCTTGAGGGGCAACGTACTCCTTTGGCTTGTATCCATTGCTTCCTATGATTGGACTTTGTAGTTCCAGCAATGGGTGCTCTAAGAGTTCTCATGTTGATCATGTAAGTAGCTCTCTTAGGCACTTTCTTCTTCTTTAGGCCAATATGTCCGTTCTTAGAAATATCCTGCAAAATTAAAATACTAGAAGGACATTTTGGTACCCATTTTGCTTTGGGTCCTTGAGTGTTAGCGTTGGACTTTACTTGTCCTTTGGGAACCCAAACAAATTTATTTCTCACATTAGGATTTCTTCTAAAATAGCATGCGTGAGAAATGTGACCTGATTTACCACAATAATTGCAAATAACAGAATGATATCCATTATGAGATTTTATGCAAATATTGCGTTGGTCAAAAGAATGCAATCTTAAATTATTTCTCTTTGTAAGTTCTTTCTTCCTAGTAAATTTTCCAGCATGATTAAAAACATTTTTACTTTTGAAAACAGAATCAATGACTGGTTGAACAACAGTTTTATGCAAACTTTCAAAATCATTTTTCATAAATAATGTACTAGAAGAATTGGGACCGTTTACCTTAAGTGCATCTTGAGCTCCAAATAATGATTCATCATATTCGTCCATACTGAGCTCTTCTTGATGCTCATCTTCCTCTTGTTCTTCTGTGTTGACAGACTTATGGAAGTATTGTGTGATTTCACCTTCTTCGATCTCGACTTCCATTTGTTCACTGAGAGTGGATGATTGTGTATCGCTTTTTTGATCAGTCTCAAGTGAACTGTCTTCACATTTAGCTTCAACACAAGTGTTAGAAGTATAACAAGAGTCAAGAGTATCTAAAATATTCTTGGCAGTAGAGCAAGATCTGATTTTCTCATAATCAGTTTCAGTTAAAGCACTATACAGAATTTTCATTGCTTGAATGTTCAAAGAAAACATTTTCTTTTCTTTTTCGGTCCAATCCTTTCTTCGTTTAAAAACAAAATCATTTGTAAAAACATATCTCATATCAAAATCAATAGTTTTCAAAAATCGTATCATACGAGCTTTCCAATACCAAAAATCAATATCTTTGAGAAATGGTGGAATTGTATAATCAAAACCTTCAAAGTCAGCCATGATCTTTGCACTTGAGATCGTTAGATCCTTTAAACAAGTGACCTGCTCTGATACCAAATGTTGGAATGGCTGAACACCCAAGAGGGGGGGTGAATTGGGTGTTGATTAAAATTAAAAATCTTTTCGCAATGTAATGAAATTCATAAGAAATTCTGAGTATAAAAACAATGAATCGAGATAAGCATAATCACAGTAGTAAAATGGTTTAGCTGGAAATATAAAGAGGTAAGGGAAGAGAAGATGCAAACAGTGATTTATCCTGGTTCGGTCCTCACTGACCTACGTCCAGTCCCCAGGCTCCCCCTGAGATTTTCAATCGACTATCTCCCTCAAGTTTAACACGGGTACTTGAGAACCACTACAATCACAAGTTTGATCCGGGCACTTGTGACGCCACTTACAATTCTTAGACTAACCAGTCTATTCAACAGCAACCTCACACCGAGGTAAATACTCCCCCTTACTCACCGTAAGGATACAATCTAATAATGATAATGAAGATTGAATATTTCTTCTCTCAAAGAAGTGATAGATGAATCTTAAGCACGTTTGGGAAACTCTCCTCTCTATCTTACGAATACATAAGTTTTAATCTATGAAGTACAGAGACAGGGAGTTTTCTTTCGGAGCTCTAAATGAGAATATGTTGATTCGGCATTTTAGCATTTGATGTTGTAAGCTCAGACTCTTCTTCTCCTTTTTGTTTTGAATGCTCTTCTATTTATAGATGATGTTGGGTACTTGACCGTTGAGCATTTTCTTCCCGTTTGGCTTGAAGAATATGACCGTTGAAACTAGCCGTTGGAAGCTTCTGACGAAAGTCGATTCTTCACCTCATAAATTCGTTGTGGCTCTTTACCTGAAATAATCTTCCTCAAATCAAGTGATAAGTATCTGATAATCTTAGAAACAATAAGTTGGAAAACATGAAATCAATCATCAGATATTCAGATATTCAGAACGTAAGATGAACTTACTTGATCGATGTCTTGATCGATAAAGCTTTGATCGATCATATTATCGATTAATTACATGAAGAAAAGATATAGCAGATATATGCAATTATCGAATAGATTATGGATCATATGATGATCGAACATGATCGATAATTGATGAAACATGAATACAGTGACTTTAAATGATTTATGCAAGAATAAGCCTTTTCAAGTTATGTTTGCCTTCGTATCCTTTTAATAGAGAGTTATGTGTAAAAGGAAGGCTGAAAAAGCTTAAAGATAAAAAGATAAAAGATTTCGAAATCACCGTGAAATGCTGTTATGAAATAAACTTGTACAATGATCGAGCAAGTGATCGAAAACTTTTGATCGATCATGCTATCGATAATCAAGGTGTTACAGAAACAGAAATTAAAGCAAATAATGATCGAACACATTATCGATAAATGGATGATGGATAACCTTATCGATAAACAATAAGCAAAAGTATATTTAGTGAAAACACAGGCTATGTGAGTTAATCGAATAGGTGATCGATAAATGAATATTCGATCAAGTGATCGATAAAATGAAAAACAGAGATTTAATCCTGTAAGGTAAAGAAACTGATTATCGATCACGTTATGTGAAAACAGGAGTTTCAGGAAATCGGATGATCGATCATTTTATCGATAAATCAATGATCGATTAGGTGATCGAAAAAATGATTCAACATAAGTTAATGCAGTGAAGATAATAATCGATCATTTGATCAATAAATGTTTGATCGATCAATTGATCGATAAAAGATTTTGAACGAATGGTTTTGACAGAGCACTATATCGAGTAAGAAGACATGTAATATTCGAACAAGTTATCGATAAAGGTCTGATCGATTAAGTGATCGATTATTTCCTGCAACATCTTATATTAAGCGGTTATACCAATGATCGATTAGTTGATCGATCAATCTAGCAAGTTATTGAGCAGACTAAATTATCTATCACGTGATCGATAAAACTTGACAGTTATCGATCAAGTGATCGATAAACATATTCATCTATAACATTATCCAAAAATCATTTATCCAACATGTTACTGATAAAACCTTAATAATATGTATGAAGATAAAAGAGAAGAATTGAGGAGATAGTACCAGTAACTCGATGAGTATGTAGTCGCTTGATCAGGCTCGAGTAACATATGATAATGGCTTTTCATTTCTTCATCTCTTCTAGAGCTTTTACTCAATAACATGTTTGAGTAGCATGTTGCTTGAGAACTTAATCGTTCAGTGTAGAACTTCTGGTCTTTGCCTCAATAAATTCGAAGTCTGATTCCAGCAAAACGAAGGTCAAATTTGTGTGATCATAAATCTTCCAATTCAACTCCAAATTTTACAAACGACCTATCCCCAGAAAGCTCTTTGAGTCTACTTTCTAATGCAACAAGAATCACCCCAAAATTCGTTGTGGTTGCAAAGTTATCTTCATCACAATGACTAAAGGTCGGAATCAAGGCGTTAATCCTTACTGCAATGTTTCGAGCAACATATCTCCCTCATATAAAACTCTTTGAAGTTGATTTTGGTGTCCATGAACCGTGTTCTGAGTCTAGTTTCATATGAATCAAGTTTCACCTCAAACGGATTTGTGGTTTGAGAGATATTGAAGAAATACCGAACCTATGTCAGAGCTGAACGAAGAACAGAGCATAACAGAGGATGCATTTTATCGATAACTTGATCGATAAATGGATGATCGATCAAGTGATCGATAATTGCCCATGAAAATCACCTCTGAAGCTTATTTTCCATGTTTATATGAAGGGTGACTCAATATATGATGGTATAACTTCCCGATTGTATATTTTCGCTTCCGACTGAGCCATTCAAACTTCTGATTGAGTATAGCAACATTTAACATCAAATCTATGAACTTGAATCTTGATATTTTCATTTGATCTTGCAAGTTCTTCTTTTCTCAATCTCTCTTCTTCTTCTTCCTCTTGATCATTCTCCATAACTCAAAGTGCAACATAATAACTCCTTTCTTTTCTTGAGGAAACTATACATGATAGTAAGTATGATAGTTAGTCAAAATATGAGATAAATAATTTATGTAAACTTTTTGCTCTATTATTTGACATCATCAAAACTAATCATATCTAACACTTTGAATATCTCGGCAATTCTAGTCTCTTTTCTGCATCTGAAGACTCTATTCCAGTTCTACCTTTGTAAAGTCGCTACCTGCAGTTTGAAATCACGTCCTTTCTCATTCCTTTCGTGCCCATTGTCACATCCAGTAATATGGCATTTAGGAATAAGGATATTCCTAAATAATTAAGGGTCAAAAATGACAAGGAGAAATAGAAGAATTTTGGTGGAAAATAATTATTATGGTTTTCCAAGCCAATTATGGAAATTTGACTAATTAAGAAAAATTGGTCAAAATTAATTATGGAAAAAAAATATTTTCAAGCCTCAAAAAAATAAGGATAATGTTCTTTGAGAATTATATGGGGTTATAAAATTGGTTTTATGATCAAATTGCCCTTAGAGAAATTACAAAGGAATTTAAGGGCGATTTAAGCTAGTTTAAGGTCCTTTATTTGAAAAATTCCAAATAAATATTTTTAAGAAGGATAAAATCCCAAGAAAATTCCTATGATATCCCAAGGAATTATAAGAGATTATGGAATTAAAAGAAGACCCTCAAGTATCCAAGATTTTTCCTAATTCCCTTGAAAAGTGGAAAAATCAATAAAGAGAAGGAAATTAGTTTTCTTTTATTTAATTATTGGGAAATTAAATTTGAGACAAAGAGGGAAATTTGGGAAGATAAAAATGAGGAGAATAATTTATGGATCTAACAGAAAATAATTACAGAGGCCAGAGCACTGTAATTATAGAAAAGAAGTTAAACCCGGAGTAAAAGTGCACTGATAAAGTGAAGACTAGAGTCTTGCACTTTACTTGGCCCATAAGTTGCCACTGATCAAGCCTCTAATGGATGGTAATTAAAGCTTTCCAAGTGTCAAGCCACCAATGGAGAGGATCTTGACTTTGGAATTTAATTACATTATGATTTACTTAATTAAGAGAGAAATTTCAAGACCAAGTAGGAGGGTGACACTTGGCAACTCATTTATGATGGTGGTTGGGATATTTTGGTGCCTTAATTGAGCTTTTCCTCCCCCTTAATCAGACCTAATTTCATCCTAGAAGGAAAAGAGAGAGAGCAAGAGTGATTTTGTGAAGGGATCAAGCAAAAGCAAGCATATTTGATCTTCCAACTAAGATCCAAGCTTGGTAAGTTGTTCTAAGATGTTCCTTGCCTTGTTTTATTGATTTGTATGGTTGGAAAAAATCACTTCTTGTCCCTTCTTGTTGCTGGCCGAAATGGGTATAGTGTAGGGAAGGAGGTTTTGTTGTTAAACATAGTTAGAACACTATGATTTAAGATGGTTTCAAGTGGTTTAATGTTGTTTTGAAAAGTTTTTCATGGTTGAACTCCAAGAAGTATGATTCGGCCAAGACTAAAACTGGACCCTAGGATGTGTTTTTCAAAGTTTTGAGGCTTCTATTGTGTTCAAAATGAAAAATGGTGTAGGGTAAACCTAAAGAACAAGTGTTGGAAGCCATAAAATCAAAGTTGTAATTTTTGGAAAAGAAACCATAGTGGTTTGGTCAAGCTGAAATTGAAAGGAGGAATTTTCTTTTGCTAAATCCAAGTAGATATTTGGAATATACATGAAAAATCATGTAAGAATGTGTTAAGAGGGAATTTTTAGGGTTTATGGAAACCAACTTTAAAAATTCAAGAACAAAGATAGAAGCTTTAAGGGGTTTAGGAGTTACTTGAATTATGTTATTGATTTTTATGAGGAATGGTTGGTGATTCTTACTGTCCTTTTTATGGATTGCCATGTTAGGGTTTGACATTTGTGGAAGCAAGAAAGAAGAACAAGAAAATCAAAGAGCACTGGATCAAGGTAGTAAGATTTAATTAACCTTAATGTTGAGTGTTGCATTGATTGCTATGCAATTTCATGTGCTATTATGTGGTTGAACTAAATGATGATGATCGTGTAGCTATACTCCTTGCTTTATGTGCCTTGGTTATTGCATGTTAGAGTGCTACATGTATGAGGTAAAGTAGTTCCCTATTAATAGCAAAAGGTTGGAATGCTTGTAATTGATGCATATTAATGTTTTGGTTGATTGATCTTACTACTGGGATTTCTTAAAATCTCATCCCCCTAATACAATCTAATATTTTAGGACCTGAAAATACCAAGAGCAAGTTGTAGATTGGAGACTAAATTATGGTGTCACACCATAAAAATTCGTGGACATTTGGTTATGTAAATATTCGGCCGGACAGTGTTGTAATCCCTAAGCAAGATGTCAGTTTAGAGTCACGTTTTATTAAGTTACCGAATGAATTTCTACACGAAATTTAGTATGCTTATATTTGACATCATGAGCTTCAAATTGATAGGATTTTTCTTTACGTTAAAAATGGCCAACTACAAGATTTATAATGATTTTTCAAAGTTAAGGTTTAGAATCTGGAAAAAGGATTTTTGCCAAATGGATAGAGGTGAATTTCACAAAAATATGACACTTTTTCAAATGGAATTGGTTCATAAGATTATTTTTTCTTGAAAAAGCATTCAAAGAGCTTTTTATAAAATTTTAAACCACTCCATTTTGATTTTTCTAGATTAAGTTATAAATTTTTGAAGTTGGGCCAGAAAACTGGATTTTTACCCGATAAACAGTAAAAATCCGAAAATCAGCATTTTTTTTGGATTTTTGAGCCCAAGACCATCCAATGTGGTCTAAAATGGTTTTAATTAAATTCTAAGTGGATCCAATAGTAAGGTGCGACACCCACTCTCTGTTCGTTCACTCTTTCAAGGTATTTTCTGTCTTTTTGAGATTCCTCTAGTTTTGGTTCTTGTTTTCTATGTTTTGTAGGTTTTAGATAGGATTTCTTTTGTTTAGGGTTAGGTTTTAATTAGGTGGAGTATGGAATTACTGCTTGGACTGCTCTTAAACTGGGTTTGAAACTGTTTTGGACTGTAAATTCTGCAAAACATTGATTTTGAATGAAATGTTGTTTGAATTCTGGATTGCCTATAACCTTTTAAAATTCTAGCATCCAAGTCACGACCTGGATTCACAATGTTGCTTTTGAATTTCTGAACCCATCCTTTTTGTCTGCCTACTGCAATTTCTTAATGAATTCTAACTTTAACCTGAAATGGCTTTTCAAGAACTTGGTTTTGAGCAATTACAAAGTTAGAAAACTTGAATTTTGACAAGATTCTCCCATGGTTTTCAAGATAAAAATTCTTTCAATTCTAAGCATTAAGGTTTTTACACGGTGAGTCTAGGGAGTAGCTGATCATTTAGAATACTTGGGGGAGTACGAGGTCTTCTAGGTTTAGTGTTAGGCTTTGTTTTCTTTTGTTTTAAGTTGTTTTGGTTTTGTGTTTATTTAGTTGTTTTGTTGTGTTTTGTTTGGCCCTGTGTTCAAATGCCTTGCATAAAGAACCCAGATACTTCCAGAAGGGATCACTCCACGATAAGTCCCAACTCACAAGGGCAGAAGCAGTAAGCATGTTACAAGAAAGGCACTTTTCAAAAACCAACGAGTACAACTTTTACAAGCTTGCTATAGAGTAAGGCTTTAGGAAGCTTATGAAGAAGAGGAATAAGGTCAATCTAACATTGGTGAGGGAGTTCTATACTTGTCGTGCTTTGGAGAGGCACGTGGGGATCAACTTTAGAAAGAAGGAGTGTTATTTCAATCGGGCTATGGTTGAGTCTTTTTACAAGCTACTTGATGTTCCCTACTGTAAGTTCCAGCGTTTAAAGACCAGCCTTGATGAAGTCCTTTAGAATGAGGTCTTTCAAACCACAGGAGTTGAGGGAGTTGGCTGGACTATTAAGGAAAATGGGAGGAATTGCTTTGAGCATAAGATTATGAACGACGAGGCCAGGATTTGGTTGAACTTTATGTCTTACAATGTGATGCCAGTAGCTCATATCTCTGGTGTTCTTGAAGAGGGCACCCTTTTATTGTATCTTCTAATGACTAAGCAGCCAGTTGATATTGGTATCATAGCCTTTGATCAGATTTCATATTGTGTTAACGATATTTGGACCCTCTTGGTATTCCCAGACTTAATCACCGACTTGTGTGCAGCAAATGGGATACCAATGCACAAGACTGACCTGACCTTGGAGCGCATCACTACTAGATGCTATATTGCATTGAAAACCAATGGAAGTAGAAAGAGAGGAAAGAGGATAGTGGAGGAGGAGCTAAGGAGGAGGCAACTGAGGGTGGCTCTAGTTTTACCGTCGCCTTCTTAAGTAAGCAGATTGCCACTCTTAGTTAACAAATGATTAGTATGAGCAAGGAGCTTCAGGAGCAAAAGGCTATTGCTATTTCCAATGAGTGCAGAAGGCAAAGACTTATAGACCCTTTGATGCTAGAAATGGCCAAAGCTCTCAAGGTCAGTTTTCCTCTGGGTTATAAGTAAGCTTTTTAGCAGAGCTCTATTCTTGCCACAAGCTACTTCAATAAGGGTTCGGGACAGTCCTCTAGTGCCACAGCTACTGTAGTTGAAATGGGAACAGAGGATTGTTAGTGGTAGTCTCACCCAAGAGGGGGTGAATTGGGTGAGTTATAAAAATTTTAACCGAATAGAACTAGAGAAATTAATAAAAACAGAGAGCTTTGAGTTAGAAAGATTTCACCGCAAATCAAAGACACCAGATTTATACTGGTTCGGTCTTAACCACTTGACCTACGTCCCGTCCTCATAACACCTCTGAGATTTCCACTATAATCCAAGATTAAACGGGCTCTTGGCATCTTAGCACAGCAATTGATTTTCTCAATCATTCCCCCTTACTACCTGTAAGGTTACAATCCCTTTCAAGAGTCCACACTCTTGAGTTACTCTTAGAAAGTGAGTAAAGAAGGTGTATTAGTCCTCTCATAAAGTGAATAAATGTGAAACATTGAAGCTTGGTAAAGGAAAAAACAGAGTATTGAATGCAACAGTAAGAGTTTTTGTAGAAGGTAGCTCACGTATTCAATTCCTTATTCAATGCTTCTTCACGCCTTTTATAGTTTGAGAAGTTTAATAACCGTTAGACCAAAGAGCTTCTAGCCATTGAGAGTTCAGTTGCGTGTTTTCCCACTTGTAATAGTATTTGCCATTAATGCTTCTGACATGGTAGGTTACAGGCTACTTAAATAACTGTTGAATAACCATTGAGCTTGCTTCATATTCTATAATAATACTTCAACCTAATATGTTTTTCCTTCAGAATGAGACTCATGAATATAGCTGATCAAATGATAATAATATTCATGTGGTAGTTGAAAGGTAATCAATCAATCATCAGATGCAATGACTATGAACTGGACATCCTTGATCGAAGTCATGATCGATAACTGGTTTATGGATTAAGTTATCAATTAATTAAAATGAAATATTTTGAAACAGATAACTATATTTATCGATCAAGTTATGGATTAACTAATAATCTATCAAGTGATTGATAAATGAAAAGAGTGACTTTAGAAAGATTATGTAGACAAAAGCTCAAGGTTACCTATGATTTTGAATCCCTTAAAATAAAGAATTAAGATAGACAGGAAGGCTAAGAAAAGCTTGAAGAGAAACATTCAGAAGTTTTTAAATCTCACTATAGCTTCTTGTTATTAAAAGAACTGGATCATTGATTGAATAAGTGATCAAAAAATGTTTGATCGATCAGGTTATCAATAAAGTTAAGCGAATCAAAAGTTGATTTTCAAAGAACATTGATCGAACATTTTATCGATAAATAGATGATAGAAAATCTGATCGATAAAAAAGGCTTAGCAAAGATTTTCACAAAGTGCACAAAACCTATAATGATTGAGTAAGTGATCGATTAAGGATTGATCGATCAAGTGATCGATAAAAATATAGTCGAGAAACTTAGCTCTGAAATGCCAAGAAAATGTTTGATCGATCACGTTATGTGAAAACAGAATATTCAAAAGATTGGATGATCAACCATTGCATCAATAAATCAATGATCGATCAAGTGATCGAAGAAAAACTTAAAACAATTTAATCTAATGTAAAGTTGATGATCGATTATTTGATCGATAAACTACTGAACAATCAAGTGATTAATGAAGAACTTGTCAAAACACTTAAACATATTGATAAACTAGTAAGTTACTAAGTAATGATAGAACAAGGTATTGATAAAGCTGTAATTGATAAAGTGATCAATAAATGATGATTAAAACAAAATACAATATGAGTAGGAAGCTTTACCATTTATCTATCTTTTCATTGATAACTTATTTATTGATCATGTGATCGATAAATACTTACCAAAATTGTGTCCTATTATCTTTCAGTTGTTCAATCATTAGATTATCGATCAATTGATCGATAATTTTTTACAGACTTCTATACAAAACAGTGTTAACAATGGTCGATCAATTGATCGATCAACACATAGAATTTGAATTATCTATCAAGTTATCAATTAACATTTCTGCTAAGTTACTTGTTTACACAGGAATTTTATTTGTCATGTGATTGACAAACCCTTGATTGATAAGGTGATCGATCAACTTACTAAAACATAGATTACTCAATTTGTTATCATCAAAACCTTAAATCTAACAAGGATGTTAAAGAAAAAGAGGAAAGAAGAGAAGATTGAATGTTTTTCTGCTAAGTTTTCTTTTGTTTTTTCTTTTGTGTCCTGAGTATCTTGCTACAGGCTTTGTATTTAAAGCTACACTTTTGATGTATTGAGACTTCATTTCAGTTACTAGATTGTGTTTCTTTTGCTTTGTGGTTGCTGCTATTCTTTTCCCCTTTCCCATTGACAGTGAGGACACTGTCACGTTTAAGTGTAGGGGAGGGCTTTTGTCACTTGTTGCATTTGCTCTGGTGTTGCTTAATTATTTTGGAAAAATTTTGCTTAATCTTTTTCAAAGTCCAATCTTTCATCATCATTCTTTAGTTTTAAATTGATTTTGGATGATAAATTGTTGTGAATTAGATCATTGTTGACTGTATTCATGCTTGTTGAGGAGGTTACTTCTTAAAATTATGCTAGGCTTTGAAAATTTGCGTTTTGGTTGCTTTCTGTGAATCCAGGTTACGACCTCACTGCTTCTGGTCGTGACATGAGATGTGGCTTTTGATAGGGGAAGACTCTCTATGACTTCAGGTCACGACCTCCCTGATTCTAGTTCGTGACCTTAACCCCCTTCCAGACTTGGTACTTTCTGTGACTTCAAGTCGCTACCTCACAGTTTCAAGTCGTGACCTAGATCCCTTTTTCTGTGCATCCTTTTTCCTTCTCTTTTGCTTTATGCAATGTTGTATAGAATGAACCTTTTTAAGCTACCTTTTCATGTTTTTCAAGCAAATCATTGCCATTTTAATCTAATTTCATTGCATTAAATAGTTTTCTCAAAAACCATGCCCATCTTTGAGCTTTTAAGAATTCTGGATTTTGAAAATGATTTCTCTAAGAGTTTATGGGTACTCTTGAGATCCAAGTATGTCCTTAAGTGATTATTCTCATCTTTTTTAATCATCATCCTAAGGTTTTCTTTTGTGATAGGTGTCTTAATACCTTGTGACTAATACATATTGATTGAAACTTTTTATAGGAGTAGTTGAGATTTAAACCCTTATTGGAAGGATATTCTTGAGCCTTAATTCCTAAATTGAGTAATTATTCATGTGGTTTGCATTCTTTAGAACTTGTTTTAGCTCTTGGTCAAAATTACATGTGCATTTATGATTTTGTATATGATAGAGGCATTCTTTTCTACACCTTTTTGCCCAAACACAATCTATAAACATCTATCTATTGTTCAACCCTTTTGATCCTTCACTTCTTTCATTTCATTTACCATCTTGAGTGTTTGAACTACAATTTTAATTGAGTTGATTTTATCTTGATAATCGAGATTTCCTAAGCTTCATGGGTTTTTATTGGGAATTTTAGTTTTGAAAAAAAAAAAGAGAAGAAGAAAGAAAGAAAGAAAAAACAAAAGAAAATTAAAAAAGTACTTTATATATACATAAGCTATACCAAGAAAATAAAGTTGAATAAAGTATTCCCTTAGTGGTAGAAGGTTAAGATTTGAACTTCTTTGTCTAAGAATAGATGATATTTAACTCACATTATGTTAGGCCTCGACACTCAATTTCATCATATTTTCATTCCATCTAGCCTTTCTATCACCACAACCTTAAAAGCCCTCTTGATTCTTTACATGAATGCTAAATGGTAGTAGAGATTTTAGAGCTCTTACAAGCTTATGGTAGAGTGTTTTAAGTGAAAAGAACCCCAATAAGGATAGATGAGTGAGTTAAACACTTACACCCTTTGAGCAAATCTCTAGTTTTCATGCATTTAGAATCATTGCACCTTGTATCTAATTATTTGGCATTGTTTATGTTATCATTTTTGTTTTCCTAAAGGATGTTGATTGATTGGCTCTTAAGATCATTTTTGAGCATGCCAGTTTCCTTGATTGTGCCTGTACGTTCTTTGGAATGATTCAAGTCTTTGTCTAGGAGTACAAAGGTTCAAGTGTGGGGGAGTGATAGAACCCAATCTTTACATGGTTTTCCTAAGTGTTTTCTGATGTTTTGCAACACTTTTGCCCTTATTATGCATGCATTTATATCCTTTTGATTATATCGATTCATGTATTGCATTCTGTTGTTTAAGGGTAAAAAGGGTCATTTATCTCATCCAAATTGTAATTGCCTTGATCTTCAATCAGTTAATCTTTATAAAGCTCTTTGCTGTTATTTTTAGGCATTTGGGAGGAGGATTTAAGACCCAAGATAGAGCATTGAAGGAGCCAAAAATTCATAAGAGCCAAAACACAAGATTAGAGTGTTTCTGTGTTCCCAGCTCACGACCTAGATGCTTTTACAGTGAAGCTACATGTTTTGGGGCTAGGTTAAGACTAAGTGTCTTTGTGTTCTTAGGTCATGACATGGCTTCATGAGATCATAACCTCACTTTCCCAGGTCACGACCTGAATGTGCTTAATGGAGCTGTGCGTTTTGGGATAGGTTATTTTGCAACTAAACTTGAGGGAAGCAGCCACCATGAAAGATGGAGTCTCCATTCTGCGATTTGCAAGGATAAAAGCCTTAACCATTTTTTCTTAAGATTCCATTGATCCCATACCTCAGACTTCCTTTTTTCTTCATTTCTCTACTATTTTCTGCTATCCTGAACTAATTAAATCACTCCCACCATCTTCTTCTCCATTTTCCAACCTCCTTTTTAGTATTACACATGGTTGAACATACCTGGAGAGATTGTGGCGCGTTTGAAGACATGAGAGGTGAAACATCTTTCCTTTAACCCCTTAGAGTATGCATTTGGAAGTGTTATGGTTCAAGTAATTCACGAAACAAGCCCGTAAATTGAAAATTTACAATTGGTTCTCGGGTTACTATTTATTGGTTAAATTTCAGATTTTTTGTCTAACTTTGAAAATCATCACTAATTGTAGAAAAATCATATTGAGGTGGTTCAAAATTCCATTTGAAGCTCTTTTAGTTCCCTACAAGGAAAAAATATAAAACTGAACTTAACCCTTGCCAATTCGTACAGTTTATTTGTTGAAGTCTACTATTCATTTAGTCAAAACTGTACATTCCAATTTCTCTATCCTAACTTTGATCAAGCATAACTCTTAACACACACATCCATTTTAGGTGATCTATCACTTGTTTTAAAGCTCAAGATGTGTGCTTTGGCCATACTAAATTTCATGGGTAGAATCAATCATTTGCCTCACCTCCATTCTATCACTAATTCATGGCTCCTTTAGGGATGCTTTGTCTCTCAAACTTGCATTAATAATTCATGATTAATTCTTTCCTTGTATAATACCTTTTCATCAATCCATAAACTATTCCCATACATTATCATAATCAATTATACATGCCATCATCATGATTTAACATCATATAACATTAATGGCATATTGATATCACACATGAACATATAAATTATACAATTTAAAGTGAGAACTTTCTTCAATTCTTTTCCTCTTTCCTTGCTTCCACTTCATGCATCTTTTGCTTGACCATTATCACCTATTATGATTGGTTAAGGGACAGTGAGATTCGAGAGAATCTCAATAGCAAACATTGCCATTTAGACATGTAAGATAGATACAAGTGTATGACATGCTTACTTAGTCTAGCTCATACTTATAACATTTTTTCCTGCTCAATGTTTTACATAAACATGTATGGCCATGAAAAACATCAATGAAACAGAGCATCATACTAGCATTAGCATCTCATATCATCATCAAACAACATAATACACATCAACACACAAGTATACACATCAAGCACACAAGAAAGGTAAGGTCGCTACCTTGTACTATAAGTTTCTTGTTCTTCAACTTGCTCCCTAAGCTTCCTAACCATTTAGCTTTTGGTCAACCACATCCAAACCTTCTCTTGGATGTCTCAAGGTCCTAATTACAGCCATAAGGGTCACATTACTTACTAGGACCAAGAATTACACAATGTGGAAGACTTGTCTCCTTAAACTTAATCTCTTTTCCTTAATCTATAATGTAGTGTTCTAGCTTTGTAAAAATTGTTTCCTTCAGCCAATCCTATACAATTTTGCCCAAGAAATACAAATATGAGCTTAGATTCATCAAAGTCCAACTCCTTTCCCTGGTTCTGGGCCAAAACCGAAATCTGCTACTTAAATTTCAGTTTTGATTCCAATGCTTCAAACTTCATTCTTTCATCTTGTCCCTATACAATTTTCCATTCTAAATCTATTGAAAGTCTTAGAATCAACAAAATCACATCCTAGGCACAAGAGCCAGTAAGGCCGTGGTATCCTCTTTGGTTCCACAAAGTCATGAAATTCAATTAATATAAAGCTAGAACTACTTGATTCTTGCTCCTTTCAAGCCTTTAAACATTATTCTAACATCAATTTCATCTCCCCTCATACTTAACAATTTCGTTCAGCATGTCTTCTAAGGGTTTTAAGCTCCCAAAAACCATTAAAATCCATAACTAAGCTCAACAACAACAAGAGTAGTGAAAACTAAACCAAAAACCATGAACATACCTTGTTTTAGAGCTTGATCTTGCATGGGATCACTTGGTCTTTGTAACATCCCAACTTTTGGGCCTAGAAGTACTAGAAATAGCCTAAATTAGATAGGCTATGAGACCCCTTTTGAGCAAAATTTTTAAGGATGAGAAATGAAGTCAAAGCAGTTTTAGGGACTAAACTGCAAAGTGAAAGTTTTCAGGGGCTCAAGTATAATCAAGGCTAGAGGCTCCAATAAAGTCTTTGATGTAAAACAGAAAGCAGAAAGGGGAAGAGAAGGAGATCAGGGAAGAATATTAGAGATGAAGGGAGAGCAAAGAGGAGAACGGGAATAGAAGAAAACTATCTGATATGTCAAAAGCCAAGTTTGCTTACACGATAGAAACCTAGGGTACTTATAACCTAATTTTAAATAAAATAATTAAAATGTTAAATTCAATAAATGGGTTGGTAGGTAGTTAACAAAATAAATAACTAACAAAATAAAATTAATTAATTAAATCTGCATCATTCCCCCCCCCACGGTTCGAAGAACTCGCCACCGGAGAGTTAGAAAGCTGGAAGCTGTCGAGGAGGGCAGCATCCACACGACGAAACTCGTCCTCAGTGAGCCATGTAGAGTTTGAATCAGGACAGCCTTTCCAATGAACAAGGTAACAACTAACGGGACCTGCTGGAGTTAGAACTGTCTGCTCATCCATCACGGCGTCAATCGCTTCCGTGGGAGGCGTAACTCTAGGCACGGGTGGGGTTAGGGCTTGGTGAGTTTAAGTATCTGTAGAGTCATCAGAACACAAAGGGGGCGGCTTGAAAGTGCCTCAGTAAGGAACAAGATCCTCAATATTAAATACTAGACCAATAGACATATCTAGAGGTAACTCTAATAAGTATGCATCGGGCCTTAACTTCTTGGAAATGCAAAATGGGCCAGAGGCGCGGGAGTGCAGCTTCTTGTAAGGCCTCTTTAGGAAATGCTCAGGCTATATACGAGCCATGACAAGGTCGCCAACATCGAACTCCTGGTGACGTCGATGGACATCAACAGCTATCTTATACCTGTCATTATTTAAAGCTAACTTACGCCTAACCTCAGCATGAATATCATGAAGGCGATGCGCAAAGGTCTCGACAGACTCAAAAGGGCGAGCAGACAGGGGAAGGGGAACAAGGTCAATAGGCTGCTTTGGGTTGTAACCCTGGACAATTTGGAATGGGCTTTTGCTAGTAAATCTATTGACTGAGTTATTGTAAGCAAATTCAGCTATAGGCAAGACTATATCCCAGTTACTAGGCTTATTGCCAACTAAACTACGGAGCAGGTCACCTAAGCTACAGTTAGTCACTTCAGTCTGTCTGTCAATCTGAGGGTGGAAAGCAGACAAGAACTTCAATTATGTACTAAAGAGCTTCTACAGGGTCTTCCAGAAATAGCTGACAAACTTGACATCCCTATCAGAGATGATGGTGGTAGGCAGATCGTGAAGACGCACAACTTCTCGAAAGAAAAGCTTGACCAGATGTGAGGCATCGGTAGTCCTACTGCATGGGATCAAATGTGCCATTTTCAAGAACCTATCAACTACAACCAAGACAGAATCATGCCCTCACACTGTCTTTGGCAACCCAAGCATGAAATCCATACTAATGTCCTTCCAAGGTGCCTCAGGAACAGGAAGAGGCGTGTACAACCCAGTATTTCTCTTTTTTGCCTTTGTTGTATTGCATATACGACACTGGGAAAGGATTCGAGCAATATCACGCTTAAGGGAAGGCCAGTAGAACCTGTCTTCAACCATGGCTGTAGTCTTCTGAATGCTGAAGTGTCCAGCTAGCCCTCCCGCGTGTAATTCCTAAACAAGAAAATTGCGCAGTGACATGCGGGGAATACACAACCTAGACCCACGGAATAGGTAGCCATAATCGATCAGGAAATTCATATGATCTTGGCGGTTGCCATCTTTAACTGTTGGAAATTGTGCCCTAGGGGCCAATCATTATGTTTTGAACATTGTTAATTTATGAATTTATCAATTACGTTATCATATTATTTGCATGTTTTCTGTGGTAACTATCCTTGGATAACTCATGGTTTATCCTAAATGTCCCTGGTCGGTCATCTATGTGGGAGCAAAGATGAAATAAGACCAGTATGGCTTTGAAGATATATAGAGATATAAATTAAAGTCATAGGCACATGTAAGAGTACAAGGTGTTGGACCGACCCGCTATGAGAGAGCTGCATAGGTTAAGTCATAAGCTTCTCTCATATACAAACCACGTCACTATGCCCTTTGACCTGAGATCATCATGGATTCCTACATGAGAAACGCTTAGCTTTGACCTAGTCAAAAGTCACTTTTGACCGAGTGATCATAAAGACTGTGTTCAGGCTTAGTGGTTTTTCATGCGGAGGAATGTGAATGGTCAAGATGGAATTTGTCCCTCACATTCGTAGAGAGACATTACTGGGCCCCTCGATGAGTGAGTCTGAGAAATGTATGGCCATACTATAATGGAAAGGTAGTTCCGTTTCTATACTCAGACTACTCAGGGATCGAGAAAGTAACGGTCATGAATAGGAGGATGACATTCTCCATGCCTCATCCATGACCAAAATGTCGTGTGACAAAAGGGACGTGATATGGTTGTATGAAAGGTTGCATCGTTCAATGATCCTCATATGTTTTGGGTAGTCGTGATGTCTTGCTAGAGACCGCTTACGACTTGTGGGTCATTATAGTTAATGGCCCACTGCCAACTTCATATGGGCCTACAGGGTCGCACACAAAATAGCCCGACACGAGTTATGATGTCCAGATTCATTGAATCTAAGATATGTCCAGATTCAATGAATAATATAGGGTGGACGTGTGTATATATATATATATATATAAATTCGTATATATATATAAATATAAAAGGTATTAATTGTTAGATTTAATTTATAAGGATAAATTAAATATATACAAATTAATTCCGTCATCTCTTTATTAAATAAATAAGTGAATTAAATCTGTGAGACGGGTTTAATTTAAACTATATTTATTTAATTGTTCTCTTATCTGATTAGGCAATATTTGATATTGTATTAATTTCGGAATTAATTTAGAGTTAATTTCGAAATTAAATATTATTAATTAAACCTATATAGCATCCTATATATTTGATATGAGGAGCTAGGGTTTAACTAAGAGAGAACCAACACCTAAGAGACGGCAAAGAGAGGAGAGAGGACGGATTCCTAAAACCCTAGACGGACAGAGGCGCTGGCACGCCGTTCGAGGTTGAGGGCTACTCGTGTGGATACCGGTAGAGGAAGCCGACCGGAGTTGTCGACTTCGAACGACACAGGAGGCGAGCAGAAGCATCCTGAACGGCCGAATCATCAAGTCACCAGGGAATCGAACGCCTAAAGGTAATGCTTCTTACTACCTGACTTAAACGCGAACGGTAGATCCGGAAAGGGATTGAAAGTTTTAAAACTTCGAGTTGTTTCCGCTGCGCGTCGTCTTTCAATTCCCTACATTAACCTCATCATAAATGATGCCAAAGTCAGGACACGAAGTGTACTCGTCCTTGAGCTTGTCAAATCCCACGACACCAACCGTTAAGGTGTTGAGAATGTGGATTCTCTGGCTAAGAGCGTCAGCTACCTTGTTCTCTACCCCTGGGTGGTGCTTGACCACAAAGGTAAATTCTTGAATGAACTCGCTCCACTTGGCATGTTTGGCATTCAAGTGTCGTTGGGAGCTAAGGAACTTAAGAGACCGGTGGTCTAAGTAGAGGACAAACTGCTGGGGGAGGAGATAGTACTTCCAATGCTCCAAAGAGCGAACAATGGCATAGAATTCCTTGTCGTATGTGGAGTACTTTTGATTGACCTTATTAAGCTTCTTACTGAAGTAGGCGACAAGGTGGCCTTCTTGGCTTAGAATGCCTCCAATTCCCACCTCAGAAGCATCACAAGCAACTTCGAAGTACTTGTGGAAGTCAGGTAAAGCTAGGGCAGGAGCACTTGAGAGTTTCTCCTTAATAGTGCTGAAAGCTGTGGAGGTTGTGGGAGTCTACTTGAACTTATCCTTCTTCAAGTAGTCAGTAATTGGAGACATAAGGGTGCTGAAATGTCTGATGAAACGCCGATAGAAGGATGCTAGCCCATGAAAGTTGCGTGCTTCATGCAGTGTCTGCGGTTCTGGCCAATCTTGGATGGCTTGGACTTCTATGGGATCTATGGACAAGCCTTGTTCTGAGACGATGAATCCAAGAAACGTAACTTGACTCTACAGGAAGGAGTACTTTGGTAGGTTAAGATAAAACTTCTCCTTCCGAAGGGTCAGGAGCACCTGTCTAAGGTGACGTAAGTGGTCGTCTCTAGATTTACTGAAAACCAGAATGTCATCAAAATAGACAACCATGAACTTTCCTAGATAAGGCTATAACATATGCGTCATCACTTGCATGAATGTGCTCGGGGCGTTCGTTAAGCCGAATGGCATAACGAGCCACTCGTACAGTCCATCTTGCGTCTTGAACACAGTCTTCCACTCATCTCCTGGTCTGATTCGAATCTGATGGCAACCACTATGAAGATCGAGCTTGGAGAACCACTTAGATCCAGACACCAAATCAAGCATGTCTTCTAACCTAGGGATCAGGAACTAGTACTTGACGGTTATCTTGTTGATGGCTAGACTGTCAACACACATTCTCCATGAGCTGTCATTCTTTGGAGTCAGAAGGGCAGGGACAGTGCAAGGACTGAGGCTATACTGGATGTAGCCCTTCTCAAGCAAGCTGTTAACCTGTCGATTGAGCTCTTCCCCAATCTTTAGGGTTCATCCTATAGTGTGAAAGATTGGGGAGCTGCGATCCTGGAACCAAATCGATTGCATACTGGATGTTCCTCATGGGTGGCAAGTCAGGAGGTAACTCCTCAGGTGGAACATCCTTAAACTCGTCCAAGAGTTGGGTCACCTCTTTTGGAAAACTGTCAAGTGTTGGTGTAGAAGGAGAAACGACCTTGGAAATGACGGCAAGGATGACACCAACCTCCCTACTTTCTTCAATGAACTGCTTCTTTGTCAGGAGGTGAAGGTTAATGGGCTTAGAGGTGGATCCTTTCGTGGAGGTATGACCTTTTGCTTTGTACTCAAGCTTCGTAGGACGGAGTAAGATGGTCTTGCCCTCATGCTTGAAGATGTGGTTGTTTGCTCGACCTTGGATAGTGACATCATGGTCATATAGCCACGGGCGTCCTAAAAGAATGTGAGACACATCCATGGGGATCACGACACACAAGACATCTTCCTTGTAGTCGCCTAAATGGAGTGGGACACGACACTGCTGGGTGATAAGCAATAAAGTGCTGTCGACCCATGCAACACGGAAAGGCTTAGTAATTGGTTCTGTCTTGAGTCCAAGACGAGCGACACCTCGAGTAGAGATCACGTTCCTTTCGCTTCCACTGTCAATGACCAACTTGCATGACTTGTCACTGCACTTCACAAAGGTGTGAAAGATGTTGTTCCGTTTCCAGGAGTCATCTAGTTTTGGGATAGTCAGGAGACATCACATCACTCTAAGATGGCCCGATGGCACTTCATCACAATTAAACTCTTCGTCCACGTCAGAAGGAATATCGACAAGGTCAACGACTACATCTGGCACGCTCTTGAGTAGTGCATCATCTTGAGATTCGATAAGCAACGCATGTTACGAGCATCTTGAAGCGATGTGTCCCTTAGAGTGACACTTGAAACACTCTATCGATGAGCTACCCACGTGAACATTTGAGGCGATAACTCTCTTGGTCTTGAAGCACTTGGCCCTGAAAGTTGATGACTTACCTGTTGATTGGCCGAGGTAGTGGAGTCGCTCGTAGGACGAGACTCTAAACCGGAGAAGTTGAGACACCTGAAGGAGGGATATTTAGGCAAAGAGTCAATCTCAATAGCCTTATGATATGCTTCCTCTAAATTGTAGGGGCAGTTTACTCTGAGCTCCCTCTGTATGTCATCCTTAAGGCCGCTGATGAATCTCTCGATAATGACAAAACTCGGCTCATTTAAGTCATTGCGGATCAGAAGGTCATCATATTGAGAGATAGTCAGTTACCGACAAGGTTCCCTTCTTGAGGTTATTCAATTGGTTGAAAAGCGTGCTCAAGTGGCTGACCGGTATGTACTTTTCCTTAAGCTTTAGCTTCATCTCCTCCTAAGTCGTGACAGGAGGTTGCCCTAAGCATTCAAGGTTCGCTTGGACATGCTGCCAATACTTCCGTGTAGATCCGACGAGCTTCATCTTGGTAAAGCGAATGCACTGCATGTCACTCATATTGTACCACTCGAAGTAGTCATCCATGGTGGCTAACCAATCGAGGAAAGCATTCGCATCTAATCAACCATTAAAGTTAGGTGCCTCAACCTTAACCCTCTTCATCGCATCATCATTGTAGTCTTGTCAAGGGGTGTCTCAGTATCGCCTAGGTGGCGACGGGTCTCGTCTATATCTGGGGCAAGCTGCGTATCCTCTGTAGGTACGTCGATTCCCAAGATGGGATTCGTAACGATTCTTTATACGTTGTTCATCCCATGGGTCGTCCTCTTCCTCGAGGGGTTGTGAAAAGGCCTCAACATGCGGCGGTCTAGCCTGTGGGTTACAAAGACCTATAGAAAGCTGGGAGCCTTTAGTGTGAGATGGTCCAACGATGTCGAGCTTGGTGTGCGCTTGAGCGGTCTCAGGGGCATTTCCAAGAATTCCTTCTATACCCTTACTAAAGACTCGCCTATTAATTCTTAGGAGAGAATCTCTAATTTCCTGCTGGGAGCTCCTAAGCTCTTGATTAGCTATCTTAAGCTCCTAAGTAGTGGCTCTAAGCTCTTGACACTGGGAGTTATATTCTTGCTTAATCTCGGCCAAGGATTCCTTAAGGCATTTGGTGAGTTCATTCAGTTTTAGTTCAAAGGTCAGAAGTCTCTGGTCCATTTGGGATTGAAGGCAGCTAACACGGGGTTCTAAGGATTGAAGTGCTTGGTCTAAGGTGTCTTGTCTATTTTCAATATCACGAATAGTCATGTAATAGATAGGCGAAAGCTAACGATAAATAATGAAGCAAGCAAAGAAGCTACTAATAAAATGAAAATAAATTCTCTCTTTTTTTTCCTTTTTTTTTCTTTTTTTCTCCTTTTTTTTAAGCTATAAAATAATAATCAGGAATAAATAACCAAAAATATATATGTAGGCAACAGTGGTATCCAGCAAGAACAACGTCCCAAAGCAATAAAAGTAACCTCCAGTATACTAAAAGTCACAGTAATTAATTAGAGGGTCGATTGGGTCTTACCGGCATAGCTTTACGACACCAAAAAAATACCCCAATGCTCTTGGGTGACTGCTCTTAGCGTTGGGAGGGTCGGTGGTGGAAGAAACGGTGCGAAACGGGTCAAAATAGCAAAAAATGTGATTTGGGCGAGTTGGCAATGCGGCGGCACGTGGGGACCACGAGCAGGGACGGCAGCAGCGCGTGGGGGCACGTGGAGGATCATTTGGCCATGAGCTTTCTGGATCTAGCCGTGTTCCTCCCTAAAAATCTAATGGAGGTGGTTTCGCGCTGATCAGACACCAGACGAGTGAGATCTAAGCCTCCGAAGTGATGCCCACAGTGACTTTACGCAAAGGAGGAGTCTACATCGTGCGGGGCTGATTTCTAACCGTTCCTTGGCAATGGATCACCGGTGTTTGGAGGTTTTGTTGCCAGAGCAAGGGCTGGTGATGATGAAACAGCTGCAGAGTCGTGATGTGGTTGAATAGAGGTGCAAGACGGTGGCGGCTGTGGAGTTTCCTGGACTAAGGCGCGTTTGGATGTTAGGAATTGAAATAAATTAATCACACAGGGATCACAACGAGGCTCTGATGCCAAATTGATGTAAAACAGAAAGGAGAAAGGGGAAGAGAAGGAGATCAGAGGAGAATATTAGAGATGAAGGGAGAGCAAAGACGAGAACGGGAATAGAAAAAAACTATCTGATACGTCAAAAGCCAAGTCTGCTTACACAATAGAAACCTAGGGTACTTATAACCTAATTTTAAATAAAATAATTAAAATGCAAAATCAATAAATGGGTTGGTAGGTAGTTAACAAAATAAATAACTAACAAAAAATTAATTAATTAAATCTGCATCAGTCTTAAGGGCCCAGAAAGAGAAAAGAGGCTAGATACAGGCCAAGGGTTAAGTTAGAAACCTCAAAGAGAAGATTGTATGAAGTTAAGTCCAAGCAGGGACTAAACCGTAAATTCAGAAAGTTATGACTAACAGGGGTACAAATGGAAGAATATACAGAGAATTTCAAGAAAATCTTAGAAAATGGAAAATAATATTCTAAGGCTCTTTTGTGAAGAGAAAAGACGAAAATACCCCTGAGGTAACTTAAATGGAATTTATGAGGTTATGACCAGTAAAAAGTATACCATTCGAGGTAATTATTTAAAATAGCAAGAGACCTCAAAAATATATATAAAAATGAGATTAAATATTTGAAAGGTTGTACTAATTTATAAAATTAGTCCCGTAACCAAAAGGCCAGTGGAATGGCTTTAATAAATTAAAAAGCCAGTTTTGCCGATAAAAGGACATTTTAGTAAATGAATTTTTATGCAAGGCTTAAAGGAAGTGTCATGGCCTAAAAAAATTCATAGATACTCTCTAGAATTAAAGGGAATTTATGAAGTAGATAGAAGAATTTTTTGAGCTCCAGAAGGCCATAAAGAAAGCCGGAGAAATGTGGGCCAAGTAAATTCGGGGGAAACTTAGGGAACAAGTTTGATCCAATGGCTAGGATTTAATCTCCCTTCTCCTCCACTACATTTGTGACACTTGGCATCTTCTAGAAGAATGAGGTAAGGATGATGCAAGAAGATGATGCAATGATGATGTAAAAGTCAACTTGAAGTTCCAAAATTGCCCTTACCCTTTTTATTAGCCACCAAGGGCATTTTGGTCCATTCAAGCCAAAGTTTTGGCTATAAATACCCCACCTTGAAAGATCATTTTGGTAGCCATTTGTAGAGGGAAAACTCTATCAAAATTTTAGAGAGAAAAACGTAGGGGTGAAGGCCAAGAAGAAAGAACAAGATTCAAGCTTCAAGATCAAGGTATATGATGGTTGTAGCATCTGATTTGATGCCTATTTTGAATAAGTTACTCTTTGTATCTGATTTTGAGATTTGGTATGATTAAATTACACTCTGTAAGATTTAAATTCATGGGTAGAACACTTTATTTGGATATGTGTACAATTTATGGTGATTTTTCAAAGTTAGGGTTTGAAATCTGGAAACAGTGTTAAACCTTTGGAAGAGTGTTGAGTTCCGTACAATTTTGGTACTGTTCCGAATAGAATTGGTTCCTGAAACTATTTTTCGTTGAAAGAGAACTTAAGGAGCTTTCAGTGATACTTGGAACCACTTAATTTTTATTTTTTTAGAATTAATTATGAATTTGTAAAATTGAGCAAAAATTCTGGAATTTCTGCGTGAACAGTACCCACGAAGCAAAATTTTCAAATTTGATCTTCTTGAATCTAAGGCCATCTAAAGTGATCCTAATTGACAAGAAATAGATATTAAGGTGGGAAATGATGATATTTGTGTTAGAAAAGCTAGAAAGAAAACCTTAAAACCAAGAGAAAGGGTTGAGGCTCAAGAGAGCCAGTTTTGGACATTATGTAATCTAGTGGTCCTAATAGATTGTATGATCAATGTGACTATGTTTAGGACCTTTGTAACATCCAAGAGGATGTTTGGTGATGTTGGTCGAATGCCCACATGGTTGGAATGTCAAGGGAGTCAAAGGAAAAGTAAGAGGAAAGCTTGAGGTACAAGGTAGTGAACTTACCTATTGTCATTGCTTGATGTCGTATGCTTGTGTGTTACTGTGTACATGATATAGAACGTTATTGTGATATGTTTTAGTTGCTGTAATTGCTATTCATGATGAGTAGATTATGTCTCCATGGCCATGCATCAAGAAGTTAGCTTTGAGCATGTTAATATGTTACTAATTAATAAGAGAATAAACAAGTTACGTGTAGTGCATTAGCATCCATCTAGCATGATTAATATGGTATTGTTTGCTACTAGATTCTCCTGAATCTCACCCCCTCCCTAACCAACCATTTAGGTCAATCATCAATGGGCAATAATGGCATGAGAAGAAAGGAGAAGAAAGTGGAGAATTGTTCATGTTAATGAATGATATTATTATTCAATACGTAATTCTCCTATTATGTAATTTATGTTATGGATGCCTGTGATGTCATGTAATTAATTGTAATATTTATGGCATGAATGAAAGTGTATGAGCATGAATGGGAAAGAGTAAGCCCATGTTATGTATGCCAAAGAAATAAAAAAAATTAAAGTAAAGAGATGTTAAGGGACAAAACATAGGTCCTAGACCAGGGAGTTTGTAGCTCCAGTTTGACTTATCAAACGGATGAGTTAAATCACGAAATTTGGCAAACTCATAGTAAACATCCTAAGCTTTAAAATGAAAGGTAGATCACCTCAATTGGATGTGTATAAAAGGAGATACGAATTTCTAAATTTGAGGCACAGAATCTGGAAGTTCCAGATTTTTCGAAATGAACAGTAATATTTATTGATTAAACTGTACGAATTGGGTAAAGATAAGTCCAATTGGATATTTTTCTCTTAAATAGCATCGACATAGCTTTCTGTAGAATTTTAGAACACCCCAATACAATTTTTATGGAATTAGTTATGAATTTTTGAAGTTTGACCTGTAATCTGGAACTTAAACAGTGAATAGTAACCCAAGCAATTATGTTGAAATTTTAAATCCACAGGCTTGTGTCATGATCTGCTTGAACCATAACGCTTACGAATGCGTGCTCTGAGGGGTTAAAGGTAGGACGTTTCAGTCTTTCTCTCTCTAAAATCCATTTTGCAAGAGTTTTTCCAAGTTTTCAAGAGCCTTGGACAAAATGAGGGGAGGGGAGGGAGTATTTATAGAATTTAAGAACAAGTCCTACCCATTGATCTTGAAAATATTTGACTTAATCTTGACCGTCCATTTTTCCTCTTTGTCTTGTGGTGACAAGTGTCCCTATGACATCATGCTTATATCATCAAACTACATGTCTTTAATCCAACCGTACACGTGTCTTGCATCCAACCGTACAAGTATTTTTTTTTCATCCAATCGTACACTTGTCTTTCATCTAATCATACACTTGCCTATTCTATGTCCCTTCATCATTTTGGCATCATCATAGTAGAAAATTAATATAAAGTTCGTGCAAAATATAACCCTTAGGCATTCCTCCACCTATCTTTTCATTCTATACTGTATCGGGTACTTTTTCAGGTTCTGACTTACTTGGGACCACTAGGACATGTTACGGCACCATTTTCTCACCTCAACTAAATCCACATGGCATTATATGACATGCCTAAAGAGGAAGTAATGCTCTTCCCTTGTTCTTTCGTTAAAATAATTAATACTCCTCCGATCCTAAATATAAGGCCTATTTTGTAGTATAAATTACACTATAAAATGGGTCTTATATTTAGGACCGGAGGAGTAATATTTATTTTAGAATAAATTTGACTGAATTCTTTCTACTGGTCCACGACTCTGAGTATCTGTCTCCAGGTACCAATATTATTTATTCATCATGGGGAATTTTCCTAATTTTTCTTAAGTCAAAAGTCAACCTCTAGACATTTGACTTTGACTTTTTCTGGATAATGTATAAATAGGTTTTAAATTCTATTAAAGCCAACCTCTTCGCTTTTTGGGAACAAAACTATTTTTAAAACCTGTGATAACTCATCAAGTGTTTTTTTCTCTATTTTTGTCCAATTATCTGAGGCGTCCCTATACTTTAAATAATTAATTTTTGATAATATTCAAAATCTGTCAAAACTCTAGGAATTCCACAAATTTCTTTCGAAGGTATTTTCATCATTTTTAGCCTTATACAGGGCCTCTGGACCTTATTCTTATTTTTCTGAAATTTTTTTGAGGTACTCAGGCCTTCTTTCCATCACTACCCTTTTTCTGCCTGAAACTTTTCAAATTTGCATTTTACGTTCTCGCTTGGGTCTAACTTAAGGAATCCTCTTACTGAGGTTCTTAATAGAACCTTTGGCCCTTAATTACCTCAAATCCTTATACTGGACCCCTGAACTTCCCATACAGGTCTTAACATGCTATTTCCTATTTTCTAGATTTTTTTAGGATTTTTAGGCACTATTTCCATTTTTGCCCATACCAGCTCGAAACTTTACAAAATTATAATTTTGCCCCTAGTTTGGCGTAACCTATAATTCACCTCATTGAGACCTCTAATGTAACCTTTGGCCTATATTTATCTCTATTTCTCTTTCTTAGGCCTCAAGACATTACGAGAGTATTTATCTTCCTCTTTTCCCAGTCCCAGAAAACTTTTCCTTTGCGATTTAGTCCCTAGAAATCCCTCTGTCCTTTCAGGAAACCTCTGGGACCTTTATAAAAAAAGGATCTGGTAGTCTTCTCATTTCAAGCTAATTCTGGTATTTTTAGGCCCAATATTCGGGTTGTGACAAGAGGCTAAATCATTACCTTCTTGGTGATGGAGGACAACGTTTGAGCTCAAGGACTTAATAGGGGAGTTTCTTAGTCTAAATCTAGGGTTAAATTTGTGTTGAACATTTCTAGATTTAGGAATTTCTACACTTATGTAAGACTTGATTATTGATTTGTACATCTTGTGTTTAGATTATTATATTGGGATTGGATGCTGTTTAATATTGAATTATCTATATAAATATATTAGTTTTGAATCCTTGTGTTCAGTTGGTTGTCAGGGATCTCTGATGATTAATTTGTTTACTTGGTATTCTGTGGCTGTTGATTTGCAATCTGAGGGCATTTGTGTCATCCATTCATTTACACTCCATGTGGTTTCAACGATGTTTAAAGAGGTGTTAATTAACTTTGATTAAAGTGAGGTTTCATCAATTAAAACATTGGACCCAAGTGATTGCTTAGGGTTTCTTTCAAACTTAGAGATTTCTAAAACTACCTTATCAGTTTAAGAGCAGTGATAGCTAAGCCTTTATCATCAAGAGTCTATTTCATTATTTTCCTATTTAATCCAAATCATTTATTCATTCATTTAAAAGACCAAAAAGACTTACTGCTTTGTATTTTATTCTATTTTGTACCACTATTTTATAATTCAAACCCAATTTTCTATACCTAAATTAACATGTTTTTTATAACCACTCTAGAATAGGATTTCCAATAAAGCGTTCCTCGAGAAGAACGATTGGTTACACCCTATACTGCACTATCTGGTGTAATCACATTCTTAATAACTTGGGAGGCAACATTCCGGTCTGATCACTATGCTTACATTAGACTCTTTCAATAAGCATCGTAAAGCTCCTCATCCATCTCTTGCTTTGATGAAGGCTCAGGAAGTTGCCTCAGAGCTTCCCAGGGAGCCATGAGGATCTTAAGTTGGAACTGTTATGGGTTCAAGAAAACCATGATAGTTCAATGATGCAAGGAGTTGATTTTTGGTCATTGCCTTGATTTTGTGTACTTGTCAGAGACCATGATTGATGTTTCTGTAAGGAATTGAAAGACACGCAGTGGAAATTAACTTTAAAATTTTTCAATCCCTTGCCCGGATCTATCGATTGTGTTTAAGTCAAGTAGTAAGAGGTGTTACCTGCGGTATTCGAATTGTTGGTGGCTCGGGGATTCCGACGTTCGGGATGACTATACTCTCCTTTCAATCATGAGAGGTCAACGACTCAGATCGGCTTCCTCTACCAGTATCCACACGAACAGCGTTCCAATCACGAACGACGTGCTAGCGCCTCTTGTCCTTCTAGGGTTTGAAAAACCATCCTCACCGTCTCTATTTTGGCTGTTTCTTATCTGTAAACCCTTTGCACTCTAACACACACCAAAACCCTAGCTCCTAATATCAAATATATATAGGACGCTAAGGATATTGGATTTCGGAATTAATCCTAAATTAATTCTGAAATTAATACAATATCATATATTGAGTAATCTGATAAGAAATTAATTAAATAAATACGGTTTTTTATATTAAATTTGTCCTACAGATTTAATTCACCTATTCATTTAATTCAAAATAAAGATATGACGAAATTATGTTTGATTTATTCTAATAAATCAAATTTGAGATATTATACCTTATCAATTTAAAAAAAAATGATATAGATTTAATTTATCCTTATAAATCAAATCTTATAAATATCTCTTATATCATATAATATATATATATACCCGAATTTATATACACATACACACACGCACATCCACCCTAGATTATTCATTGAATCTGGACATATCTTAGATTCAATGAATCTGGACATCATAACTCGTGTTGGGATATTTTGTGTGTGACCCTGTAGGCCCATATGAAGTTGGCAGTGGGCCATTTACTATAATGACTCACAAGTCGTAAGCAGTCTCTAGCAAGACATCATGACTACCCAAATCATATGAGGATCGATGAACGATGTAACCTTTCATACAACCATATCACGTCCCTTTTGTCACACGACATTTTGGTCATGGATGAGGCATGGAGAACGTCATCCTCCTATTCCTGACCGTTACTTTCTCGATCCCTGAGCAGTCTGAGTATAGAAATGGAACTACCTTTCCATTACAGTATGGCCATACATTTCTCAGATTCACTCATCGAGGGGCCCTGTAATATCTCTCTACGAATATGAGGGACAAATTCCATCTTGACCATTCACATTCCTCTATATGAAAAACCACTAAGCCTGAACATAGTCTTTATGATCACTCGGTCAAAAGTGACTTTTGACTAGGTCAAAGCTGAGCATTTCTCATGTAGGAATCTATGATGATCTCAGGTCAAAGGGCATAGTGACATGGTTTGTATATGAGAGAAGCTTATGACTTAACCCATGTAGCTCTCTCATAGCGGGTCGGTCCAACACCTTATACTCTTACGTGTGCCTATGACTTTGATTTATATCTCTATACATCTTCAAAGTCATACTGGTCTTATTTCATCTCTGCTCCCACATAGATGACCAACCAGGGACATTTAGGATAAAATCATGAGTTATCCAAGGATAGTCATCACAGTAAACATGCAAATAATAGGATAACATAATTAAGAAATTCATAAATCAACAATGTTCATTACACAATGATTGGTCCCTATGGCACAATTTCCAACAGTTTCAACTACTTGTAAACCTTTATTTGATTTAGGCTTTGTTAATTCCTCTGGGTTTAATGCTCTAAACAAGGGAAGAGGAACCCTTTTGGCCTAGAAAGTGAGTTATAAGTTGAAGTCTTAGATGCTTCCCCTTACTTTTGTCATTGTATTCTGAAAAGAAATGATAATTCACTTTCCTTGTATTTCTCTTTTGTGTATGGCTCACCTCAATCTAATCTTCACTTTATATTTTAGGACTGGATCCAGGCAACCTCTGCTTCAATACATTCACCTTGGTTACCTATAGGTGACTTTAATCAGATTTTTTTTTCTTTAGAAGATAAGTTGAATATGGCCCCTTCTGCCAGTGGTTACTAGGATTTTGTGTCATGCATTGATTGCTCAAGGCTTATTAATATTGCTCAACAGGGACTACTATTCACTTGGACTAATAATAGACAAAGGGATCAAAATATAATAGAGCAACTTGATGTCACACCTTACTTTTATATCTTATTTTATCTCAATCGGAACCATTCAAAATCATTTATCATGGCCTTAGGTTAGAAAAAGTTGAACTTTAAAATTTCATAAATTCGGTTACTATTCATTATAACGCTTACCAAGGTCAAACTTTGGAAATTCATAACTAATTTTAGGAAAATTAAAATGAGATAGTTTTAATTTATATGGAAAGCTTCTAACATGCTCTTTAAAGGAAAAATACTCATTGGTATCCAAAAATCATGCATCAATCCCAGATTTCGTTCAGACTGGTACTGTTCATTTGGTTATTTTTCCAATTTTCTAGGAGTTATGCCCAACTTTGGAAGGGCATAACGTTCTGTACAAAACTCTAAATTTGATGAAATAACACTTGTTTTAAAGCCAAACATGATATCTATAAGTCTGCCAAGTTTCAAATCAAAACTCATCCGATTGCATAAAACTTCATTGGTCAAACTTGGCCCTTAAAAAGTCAACTTTTATCCTTTTTTTGTAAGCAATTCTTGCTTTTCTATTCTTTTCCTTCTACATTACCCTTCTGATCACATAACACATGCTTGAACATAATTCTTTAATCAAATGCTCACATGTAAAGCATCATTAATCATTTATACAATATTCTAACTATATACATAATGAGTTATAATAATTACAAAACATAAGTTCAATAACATTATGCTCAATCCCTCCAAAGTGAATCCCTTTCCTTTCTCCTTGCTTGATTTATCCCCTAGTTGGTGAATATTGGAATATAAAGGAATGAGATTTCATAGAAATCTCAATAGCAATAAATCATCATTATCACGTTAATCAAGCTTTGCATAATATATTATGTTACAATATTTCAAGACATTCTCAAATCACATGTCATGCATTAGGCCATGAAAGAAAACGAGCACATAATCAAATTGGCATATAATTATGCATTTGGTCAAAACATATCAAGCATCATGAAATCAACCATTACCATAACATAACTCAATACATATAAAGCAGGCAACATAAACACATTAAGCAAGCAAGAAAACAATCAAATTATAGATTCAATACTACCTCTTATCCTTGAACCAATTTGGTTCCTTGAAGGTTTAGTGTCCTCCTTGGTTTTTCTCCACAAAACCTATCAATTCAAGTTAATTACAAGCCACATTAAAAACATTCAAGTTTGAACACAAACACCTAACCTTAAACCAACTTGTTTCCCCCTTTTCTTTGATTTTTGACATAATTATTCCTCCTTTGATTCTAACAATTCTTAGCTCATTCCTACATAATTTTTTATGTAGAATCCAAATATCAATTTAGATTTATCAAAATCACACTTTCTATCTCACATTGGCCGAATAGGGGTAGTATATTTTCCAAAAATTCTTTTTTTGATCTAATGCTTTTAAAAACTTTTTCTTGGTGTTCTCCTACACAAAATCACCTTTTAAAGTCATTAGAATCATCAAATCACAGAAAAACAAACTCCTACCCCTAGAAATCCTCTTGGCTGAAATGAACCATCAGAGACCCTAACTTGGTTTTCTTCCAAAAATCAATCCAAACACCACTTTAACATGATAATTCAAGCGTATATTCAAGGCTTCTATCCTTCCCTAACACATATTCAATTCAACCAATATGGGACAGCATAAGAACCTTGGATTACATCTTGAATTTCTAACAACAACAAGCCTTAAACTTAACCAAAATCAAGCACAAACTTACCTTAATTAATCCTTGATCAAAGCTTGATGTTTCCTCCTCCAATTACACAATCTAAAGATCTCTTTTAAGCTTGAGATTTTAGTTTGGCAGCACCTCCCCAAGGCTCTCTAGTTTTGGTTGAAACTATTCAAATGGAGGGGGTATTTATAGAAAATTTGGGACAACCTCCCTGATCAATGGCCAGACTGTCGCCTTCTGGATCATCAAAAAAGAGAGTTGCACCAGATAAAATGCAGTATAGGATGCAACCAGTCGTTTTTCTCGAGGAGCTTGTTATTGAAAATCCTAGTCTAAATTGATTTTCAAAAACACTGTAAAAAGGCAGTTTTAGTTGTTTTTAAAAGTGGTGCAGCAAATGTAAAGTGCAGAAAGTTAACTATTTTTGGTATTTTAAATAAATGAAGAAATGCTTTAGATTAAAAGGGAATTATGGTTAACCAGTCTCTTGATGATGGAAACTCAGCTATCACTACTCTTTAGAATGATTGGGAGTTTTGAAAAACCTCTAAGTTTGAAGGAAACCCCAAGTAATCACTTGGGTCCAGTGTTTTAATTAATGAAAACTCACTTTAATCAAAGTTAATTAACATCTCTTAAGACACTGCTGAAAACCACTTAGAGAGTAGATGAATGAATGATGCAAATGTCCTTTGAATGTCAATCGACAAACACAGAATACCAAGCATGCAGATTAATCACAATAATCACTAAAAATAAAACTGAACACAAGGATTCAAACTGAAATATTATATAGATTAACCAACATTAACATCATCCAATCCAAATACAATAGAATAGTCTAAACACCAGATTTACAATCATAAATCAAGTTTGATACAAGTGCAGAAAGTTCCTAAATCTAGAAATATTCAACACAGCATTAAACAAAGGTTTAGACTATAGAAAAAAAAACTTCCCGATTAGATCATTGAGCTCAAGCTTTGTTCTCTATGAGTAAGAGGCTGAGGGGTTTAGCCTCTCATACCTTCAACCTAATCACAATCGCTTTCGGAATAAACAACCATGGTTGAAGCTAAAAATAAAGTTGAAAAAATGGATAAGAAGAGTGTTGGAATGGTTTGATTGGTCCAAAAATTCAGAAAATGATGAAGAGATGAAAAAAAAATAGAAATTTTGGGTGTAGGATCAATGAAGACTTAAGAGAAAATGATGGTGGCTCAACCTTGTGCAAATCTACAGAAAGGAAGAGTTTCTTTTCGTGGTACCTGCCCCCTTTAGGTATAGAAGCTCAGAAACCTATTCCAAAACTCACAGCTTCTACTTAACGCACTCAAATCATGACCTCAAGAATGCAAGGTCGCGACTTAGGGGGTCAGGTCGTGACCTGATAAGTTCCATGTTGCGACCCCAGAAGACAGAGAGCTCTTATCTTGGGTCCAAAACGTATAATTTCACTAAGAGGCATCCAGGTCACGACCTAAGTAGTCCATGTCATGACTTGGGGAGGCAGAATACTCCCAACTTTTGTGTTTTGGTCCTTCTAACATTTTGGCTCCATCCATGCTCCATCATGATTCTTGGGTCCTTCTCCAATTACCTAAAAATCACAACAAAGAGCTTTATAAAGACCAACTAATTACAAATCAAGGCAATTAAAATTTAGAAGAGAAAAATGACCCTTTTTACCCCTTAAACAGCAAAATCCAATGCATGGCTCAATGTAATCAAATGGATATAAATGCACGCATAATGAAGGTAAAATTGTTGCAAAATATTAGAAAACACTTGAGAAAACCATATAAAGATTGGGTTTTATCACTCCCCTCTGAATCTATGGTAAAAAATTGGCCAACAAAATGGCCATGTGGTTGCCATCCAATGTCTAAAAATTTGATCTTGCCAAGTGTCATTATCCTAAGAATATTCCACTGATATTTTGACTTAATTTGGGCTCAAATCCATTTAAATGTTGGGCCATGGGCCTACATGAATTTTTGGGCTTTCTTGGCCCAATATGGGGCCCATATTTGATCTGCAGTGGTCCAAAAAGGTGACCCATAATTTAGATATCAATTCCAAATAATATTGAAGCTTATCATTTACTATTCACTTGTAACTTCTCATAATTTTTCTAGACCTCCAAAATCATATTTTTCTCCATAAAAAAATCCCATTTTAATATAAGAATGCAATCTATAAAATTTTAGAATTTTTCTCAACCTCTAACTATTTATTTTGAATTTTTTCTGAATAGGGCTCTATCGGTAAGACTTTTGGAAATAAATTCCCTAAAATTAATTCCTGTATTTTCAAGGCTTGAAATCAATTTTATAAATTCTCAAAAATATTTAGATAATTATTTCAAATTTTTTCTAGAATTATTGAGTCCTCTAAATAATTATAGTAATTATTTTCACTTAATTTCCACTATTTTTCTCGAAAAACCTCTGTTTTCAGGAAATTCTATAATAAGCTATTTTCATAGTATTTCCATATTCAGGGCCTTAATTAAGGTTTCAAAATCTCTAATTTATCTTTTTTACCATTTTTCAAGAATTTTTTGAAATTGTTCTCTAATTTTCCCATTTTGTCCTTCCTGAACCAATAATTCTAAAAATATTAGTCCATATCCTATCCGGATTTTATGTCATACTTGGCTTTGTCAGCCAATCTACCTTTCACATTGGCCCTTGACTTAATTTTTTATACCCATTGTTAGGGTTAATTTTTGCAGGATGTGACACTTGATATGGCTTTTTGCAGCTATGCATGGCCATCTCATTTCCCAAGATCGTTAGTGCAGAAGTTGACTATTACTGCTTTTAATCGTAGCCTGGTATTGCTTAGGATAGACCAATTAATAAAGTGAGCTCATTTCAGGCAGTTGAAATCCTTTTGGTATCACTTTACTAAATATGAACGGATCATTTAGGAGAGTTGGGCTCTGGAGGTTCGGGGGTTGCCTGGCTTCTCCTTAACTTGTAAGTTACAGAGAACCCTCTCAACACTTTTTTCTTGGAACAAACTCCATATTGGGAACTTATTAGCTCATATTAGTCAAGTAGAAAAGGAATTGGAATCCTTGTCTCTTAAATTCAATGCTAGTGTTAATGATAAATTCCTTTTGAAAGATTTCTCTTTTGCTAAACACAATTTAGAATTTTTATATGACTTTGAATATAGTTTCTAGGCATAAAGGGCTAAACTAAAATGGCACATATAGGGTGAAAGGAACACTAAATATTTCACGCTACTGCTAGTCAGCACAGAGCTAAAAATCTCATTCATGCTTTGAAGAAAAGTGATGGTTCTTAGATTGAGGATCTATAAAAAATTGCCAACATGACTTTTCATCACTTTGGTGAGATTTATTGTAAGATAGATGCCCTTTCAATTGAGAAAATTCACTCTAATTTGTTACAAATTGATAACCCTTCTCTTAGTGAACAAGAAACTAATTTCTTAATGAAATAAATTACTTTGGATGAAGTTCGCAATGTAGTCTTTGATTTGCCACGTGATAGTGCACCAGGCCCTGAAGGTTTTCATACTGATTTTTTTTTTCAAAAACATTGTGAGTTGATCAAATGTGATATTTATGATATGGTGATTTCCTTCTGGAATATAGAATATTTGTTGAAGTCAATGAACAAGACTAATATTTTTCTAATCCCTAAATCTAATAGATCTCAAACTCTCAAAGATTTCAGACCTATCAGTCTCTACTATGTATCCTATAAGATTTGTTCAGAGGTTCTTTGCAACTGGATGAAAGAAATTCTACAAAGCTGTATTGCTCCCTTTCAAAGTGCTTTCTTAAAAGAGAGGCTTATATTTGACAATATTATGTTGGCTATAGGCCTAATGAATCAAATTCACAATTCTAATAAGGGAAGGAAAAAATTGGGTGCTCTCAAAGTTGATTTCTCCAAGGCTTTTGATAGACTATCCTAGAATTTCATTATAGCCACATTAATGCAACGAATGGAGTTTCCTAAGAAGTGGCTTAATTTAGTCTATCAATGTATTTCAACTATCCATTATTAGATCTTAATCAATGGTCAGCTCACTGAGGCCATTTATTCGCACAGGGGAGTTTGTCAAGGGGATCCGCTCTCTCCTTATTTATACATTCTCTCTGCCAACTTCTTATCTTGTTGGGTCACATAATTAGAAAAGGCTAATTAGTGGAAAGGTATTAAAATCTGCCAGAAAGCTTTACCTATTTCTTATCTTTTCTATGCAGATGGCTCCTTATCCTCTTCTTGAGGGATCTTATCAAAACCTTACAATGATTAAATTTGCCCTTAATACGTACTACTGTTGGTTAGGACAAGTAATAAATTGCTATAAATCTATTATGGCTTTTAGCCCTAACATTAATCATCAAAGTAGGCGTGCCTTTTCACAAACTCTAGGCATTCATTTTACTTCTAGTTTGGGCAAATACTTGGGCACCTGGATTGATCCAGGACAAAGCAAAAAACTCATTTATGAATAGGTCATTTAGGCTATTCAAAGAAGGATAGCATCATGGAAAATTATATTACTTTCTCAGGCTTCTCAGCTCACCCTTGTCAAAATAGTACTTTCAACAGCTAATTTACATGTTCTCTCTTGTATCAAATTACTGTAGCATGTTTGTGATAGAGTAGATAGTCTTTGCCTTAATTGTTTTTCTAGGGAACAACTAGGGACAAAACTCACGTCCATTTTAAAAACAAGAATTTCCTCTTCCAGCTTGTGGATCATAGTGGCTTGGGAATAAGGCCTACAAAATGTGTCAACCAATCATTACTGGCCAAACAGGTATGGCACGTTCTCTCTATGGAACTACCTAACTTGCTTGCTTCAATGTTAAAGGCTAAATATGTGGATCTTTATCAAAAGGAGCTACTCTTGAAACCCTACAATGCTTCATGGATATGGAAAGATCTGTTAGAGGATTCAAGTCTTACAGTGGATAACCTTTGATTGAAAATCTCTTTTGATTCCTAATAAAGCCTCTGTCACTAAAGCACTCAACTAAACTAGGTCCAACTATAAATGCAATATAGTGGCAGCCTAGATCATTCTCCTAAGAAGCGATTTAGGGGATTTTTTAAGATGAGTTTAGGTCATAAAAAAATACAATAAAATAGACCTAAACTAAAATACTAAATACTAAACCTAAATATAATATGCAATTTTGGGGGGATTTTCAGAAGCAAAATAAAAATGCTAAATAAAGAAAATTAAGTAAAAGCAAGGAAAATTAAGAAAATAAAAATAAGAGGTTTTCTTCAGGTACAGTAGAGGAAACAACTTAGGATTTAAATGGAGTTAACTTTCATAGTCCAAATCAATAAGGAATTAATAAGTTTGATTACTTGCTTGAAACATGGGAAACCCTCAAGTTCAAAAACCCTTAAATCATTAGAGAACTCATAACGATATAAGGTTAGTTAATTAAACTGATTAAAACCAATGATAATTAATTCAAATTAATTCTAAAAATTATGTTTAGAATTATCTAATTAAACAATTAGATAATACACCAACTCAATTGAACAATCAAGAGGCAAAAGAACCCAATTTTGTAATTCAGACCACATTGATAATTAAATCCATAATAAAAACTCAATTATAAATTCAATTAACAATGTAAGGGTTTATGAACATAAAATCTAGCAAGTATCTTAGCACAAATATAATCCAATGCAAGAATAAAAATAACAATCTAAAATTAAATTGTCTCAAACCAATACAACTCAAAATTATTTAAAACTAAATAATCTTAAGGTCTTGAATTAAAAAGACAAATGGAATCACTCCCTTATGATCTTCAAATGCTAGCTCAAGGCTCCAGCTTCCTCCATGCTCCTCCCAAATGTTGGAAATTGTGCCCTAGGCGCCAATCATTATGTTATGAACATTGTTGATTTATGAATTTATTGATTACATTATCATATTATTTGCATGTTTACTGTGATGACTATCCTTGGATAACTCATGATTTATCCTAAATGTCCCTAGTCGGTCATCTATGTGGGAGCAGAGATGAAATAAGACCAGTATGACTTTAAAGATATATGGAGATATAAATTAAAGTCATAGGCACATGTAATAGTACCAGGTGTTGGACCGACCCGCTATGAGAGAGCTGCATGGGTTAAGTCATAAGCTTCTCTCATATACAAACCATGTCACTGTGCCCTTTGACCTGAGATCATCATGGATTCCTACATGAGAAAAGCTCAGCTTTGACCTAGTCAAAAGTCACTTTTGACCGAGTGATCATAAAGACTATGTTCAGGCTTAGTGGTTTTTCATGCAGAGGAATGTGAATGGTCAAGATGGAATTTGTCCCTCACATTCGTAGAGAGATATTACTGGGCCCCTCGATGAGTGATTCTAAGAAATGTATGGCCATACTGTAATGGAAAGGTAGTTCCATTTCTATATTCAGACTACTCAGGGATCGAGAAAGTAACGGTCATGAATAGGAGGATGACGTTCTCCATGCCTCATCCATGACCAAAATGTCGTGTGACAAAAGGGACGTGATATGGTTGTATGAAAGGTTGCATCGTTCAATGATCCTCATATGTTTTGGATAGTCGTGATGTCTTGCTAGAGACCGCTTACGACTTGTGAGTCATTATAGTTAATGGCCCACTGCCAACTTCATATGGGCCTACAGGGTCGCACACAAAATAGCCCAACACGAGTTATGATGTCCAGATTCATTGAATCTAAGATATATCCAGATTCAATGAATAATATAGGGTAGACGTGTGTGTATATATATATATTCGTGTATATATATACATATTATATAAATATAAGAGATATTAATTGTTAGATTTAATTTATAAGGATAAATTAGATCTATGTAAATTAATTCCGTCATATATTTATTTTGAATTAAATAAATAGGTGAATTAAATCTGTGAGACGGATTTAATATAAACCGTATTTATTTAATTGTTCTCTTATCTGATTATGCAATATTTGATATTGTATTAATTTCAGAATTAATTTAGGATTAATTTCAAAATTAAATATCATTCATAATACCTATAGCATCCTATATATTTGATATTAGGGAGCTAGGGTTTGAGCGAGTGAGAGTGAAAGCACTTGCAGATAAGAGATGGCCAAAAAGAGAGAAGGGAGGACGGATTCTTTGAAAACCCTAGACGGACAAAGACGCTAGCACGTCATTCGAGATTGAGAGCTATTCGTGTGGATACTAGTAGAGAAAGCCGACCGGAGTTGTCGACTTCGAATGACAAAGGAGGCAAGCAGAGGCATCCTGAACGGTGGAATCACCGAGCCATCAAGAAATCGAACACCGAAGGTAATGCTTCTTACTACTTGACTTAAACACGATCGGTAGATCCAGGCAAGGGATTGAAAATTTTAAAATTTATCTTCCGTTGCACGTCTTTCAATTCCCTACAACAAATTGTCTCCCAAGCAAGCTCAAGCTCCTATGGATGGTGTGAAACTCATGGAATAATAGAGGATGGTGATAAGCGAATAAATGGAATGAAAATTGATGAATGGAGAGGAAGGTGGCTAAGTCTCATAAGAAAATGGTTCTTTTTATAGGAGCAAGAAGAGGTTTTTAGGTATAAGAATTAAGCCCATTTAAACTTTACCATTGGATTGTGCTTAAACTCTAAGAAATAATTTTGCACCATTAGATTTCCTCTTTTGCTCTTCCTTGACCTGCAAGAATTGAAGTGCATCTATTCATATAAATTATATTCAAATATAATATAATCTATATCAAAATTAAAGATTAGATATGCACTAAAATAAGACAAGGAGTTGAGAAACTTTCTAAAAATCAACTTTCCAAAAATATGAGAATTGGCTTCAAAGAAATAGGAAATATTAATTTCAAACCAAAAATGATAAATCACAAAATATTCATATTTTCAATCCAAAATTCCAATTTTTAGGAAAAATCCTAAAATCGATTAATTAATCCAATATTGCATAAAACATCCATTCGAGCCCAAAATATTATTTAATTTCTAAATTAATGTGGGATAAAATATATAAAATTTAGACTTTATCAATTCCCAAATTCCCCTTAATCACTACCTTTGGTGGCCAATGTAATTGGGATCTAGCTTAGTATTCAACTTACTTAATGTTAAAGATCTCATATTGCATACTCCTTTTAACTAGCATCCTCACTGATAGAACCTTCCTCTATTTAAGACTCTATACTCCGAAAATACCTTGCGTGAGATTTCCTCAACTCCAATTTTGTTTCAATCTAGGTATGACTCTTTTTGATGGACTGTTAATAACTTTGGCTCTTATAAAACAAAGGATGGATTCAAGAAATGCCTTCACTATTTGCTCTAGCTGAGTGGCAGTGGTGATATGTTTTGGGAATTTCTCTGGTCCCTTTCTCTTCCAACGAAATCACTACTTTTCATTCGGAAGCTTTTTAATAAATCAATTCCCTCCAGGGATGTGCTAAACCTACATTATATTCCCTCTAATATGCTTTGTGTTTTCAGTTGCAACTATCAAGAAACTTTGGAACATTTGTTTATTCTCTACTCGTATGTTCAAGCTATCTGGTATGGTCTCTCAATCAGACTAGAGGTGAAAATTTTTGACTCATTTTTGCTTTGGTTAAAATCAGTCATGTTGTAGCTCTCATAGGATAAGCTTGAGTTTCCTTAGAAAAGAATGATAGTTTTGATGAATATGATATGGTGGAAATATAATCTAGCATTGCATGAAGGAAAAGTGACCATCCAACAAAAGTGATAAAAGAAATTCACAGCTGGCTTGCATACTTTGACATGGCTTTTACATCTCATCAGCTAATTAATGCAAAGAGGAACCAAATGGCTTTAGCAATTACCAATGATGTCTCTCTTGAGGGTAAAGGTTGGGCTGTATTAGTACTCAAAAGGAAACTTAAAAGGAAAACTTTATCGCTAGTCATCATACTACACCAAGGTATTCTAATCCAATTGTCACCGAAACTTTGTAGATCCATGAAGCTTCAACAGTTTGCGTTTAAGGAACATCTTGCTTTGGGTGTTGAATACGGGCAAAGCTATGTTTGTAGATGCCTTAAACTCTAATTGATTTGTTTCAAGAAGTAGATTGTTGATCTTACACGTCTTCGCATGCTTAAGGAGGATGGAGTAGACAATGAAATCAAACAACTCTTGCCTTTGTTTCCCAAAGTGGAGATGTTTTTATTTGTAATGATTGTAGGCTTTTTTCTCAATTTTCTTGCTTCTTATTCGCAGTTATTAACTACACTTTATAGACTCTTATTATTATTTAATGTTAATTAAAATATCCTTTCATTTTAACTCTTTTAATATGCCTCCGGAAGGGTCATGATTTAAGCAGATCATGGAATAAGCCTGTAAATTGAAAATTTGAAACTTGTTCTTCAGGTTACTATTCACTAGTAAATTTCAAATTTTTGGTCCAACTTTGAAAATTCATAAGTGATTATAAAAAATTGTATTGAGATTATTTAAGTCCCTATTTAAAGCTCTTTCAATTTTCTACAGGGAAAAAAAATAAATTTAGACTTAGACCTTCTCAATCTATACAGTTAATTCGTGAAAGTTTACTATTTATTTGGTCAAACAGTATATTTTCAGATTTTCTACCCTAAGTTTGAGCACTCATATCTCTTGGCACACACATCTATTTCATGTGACTTGCCATATGTTTTAAATCTTGAGACATGTATTTTAAAGATACCAAATTTCACTGGCAGATTCAATCATTTCCCTTACTTTCACTCTTTCACAAATTCATGGCTCATGTATGGATAACTTATCCCCCTTCATTGCATTAATAATGCACAATTATTCATTTCTTTGTATGCAATCATTCTATTGATCCATTGACTATTTCCATACATTAACTTATTTTATTTTACATGCCAATATTATCAATCCTCATCTTATAACATTAATGGCATGTTTAGTCATACATTAACATAAAAAGAAATTATTTACATTTCATAACATAATACATCATTCCTTCAATTCTTCCCCTCACTCTTATATTTTAACATCTTGCATTCCTCTTTCCTTGCATATTATACTTATTATGGTTGGTTAAAGAAGGGTAAAGTTTAGGAGAATCTTAGTAGCAAACATTACCATTATGCATGTAAGATAGATGTAACTGTATGACATGCTTGGTTACACATACTTTCACATTTATAAAATGTTATGCTCATATGCTCAATATTTCAAACACACATGGTCATGGGTTAAACAAGAAACAGAGCAATATTTAACTATTCATACTTTTGTTCATCATCAAACAACATCAACACACAAGCATACAAAATAGGTAAGTTTACTATCTTGTGTCATTAAGCTTAATCTTTGCTTCCTCTTGCTCCCTTTGCCTCCAACCTCTCAGGTTGCTTAGAAAACCTTACCATTCATCTTTCTTGGTGTCTCATGGCCCTAAATTCACATTGCACATTAGTAGGCAATCCATCAAGACCATGCAAATCGCTATCAACCCTTAATTCTCAAACTTGTTTCTCTTTAACTTAAAATTTTTCTTTCTTATCCTTGATTTCTAAAATCATTCTCCTGGTTATTTCCCACTCAAGTTTTCATGAGAAATCCAAATATGAGTTTGGATTTAACAAAATTCAACTCCTTTTCCTTTAATACTTAAGGCTGAGAGGTTAGGATTTGGAACCTAAAGTTTTCGTTTTTAATTCTAATGCTTCCAAACAGATTTTCTCAACATAACCCCACCCAATTTCATCTTCTAAACTCATTAGAAGTATCAAAATCATTAAAATCCAACCCTAACCTGAAGAATAAGCCTTGTCAAAAACCTACCCCTGGGCACACAACCATGAAAGACTTCACAAAATCATCCCAAAATCACTTGATTTTCATTCCTTTTAGAACTTTAAACATGCCTATGATATTTTCTCAAGTATTATTTCCCATTTTCTCTAATTATCTAAGGCCTCCTCATATTTCAAATAATTCAATTTTTGCTAATATTTATAATTAGCCAAAATCCTAGGAATTTCATCAATTTGCTCCAGGAGTATTTTTATCATTTTTAACCCCACAAGGACCTCAAAACCTTATTTCCCTTTTTTTTTTGAAATTTTCTAAAAACATTTTAAAATTTCAGGCATATTTCCCATCACTGTCCTTTTCGGCTTGAAACTTCTGAAATTTATGATTAGGTCCTTGTTTCGTTTTAGCCTCAGAAATCATTTCATTGAGGCTGCTAGCACAATTTTCAGCCCTTATTCATCTCCAATTCCCATACTTGAGCCCTCAAGACCTCTTCAGAATTTCTAACTTGCTTGTATCATAGTTTTGAAAAACTTTTACTTTATAGTTTAATCTCTTAGAATCCTCTTGTCCTTCCAGAAAACTTTTAGAACTCCTGCCAAAATACATTTAATAGTATATCCATTTTAGGGTAATTCTGATGCTTCTAGGTCTAAAATTTGAAATGTTACATCAATCATTTTGTCTTTTCCTAAAAGAAATCTTGTTCCACTGCTAAAAAATTTTCTATTAAGTCCTTTAAAAATGATTAAACCCAAAAAACGTGTGTTGTTAGAGGAGGAGAGAGAAATAGGGGCTAAGTAAATGATGATCAATTGGAATAGGACGGGAAATATTTTGAAGATGAGCCCACAGGAGTTTTATGGTCTGATACGAGTGTTTGCCTAATCAAAGGAAAATATGAATTTCCAAAAATTATAAAAGCATTTTTTTCCTAGTTCTTACTGCTAGTTTGATCAATGCCACCATGAGACTACTAACTAGCCTAACTGAATATCATTCCCAGAAAAACATGAAACAAGAAGCTAAGACACATCAATCGTGAAAGTAATAACATAGGCGTTTATTAGGGATATGGATGGGATTTTAAAATATATGTCCATAAAGAACATTAGAGGTTTTATTTGAGGTTGTTCGCGAGATGGAATTGGGGCTTCTTATCTTGTGTCACATCCTAAAAACACATATGAAATAACGTTTCATCTCATAGGGGTGGGTTCGGGATGGGATGCGACTAGGACACTCCTATATTATGCCCCATCCTAGAAATAGCGCCAAGACGGTATTTGTGTCCCATGTCTTGTCCCGTCTAGGTTGCATCTTAGTCCCATTTGACATAAGAATGGAATTAGACGTCTCGCTTAGTTTTTTTTTTTTTTAAACGATCGAACCTGGGTTGGGCATCAGCTATTCCTTTTTTTTTTTCTTTTCTTTTTTTGGTCAGTGTAGCAACTCAACAGTAAGCATAAAAACATGAATGAACTTGTGTAAAATAATATTTAAAGCTGAATATTTAAACTTTGAATCAACAATCATCAAAATACTAGAATGCAAAGCAATAGTGATGGTGATTGATGGATTGAGATTAAAATCACAATAGAAGTGAAAGTAAAACGATAAGCGAAAAACCCAATCGCTTGGTGCTATGCATTATCGCACTGTGTACATCTTAATATTGATACTAGCTACTGCATAACGAAAATTGAAAAGCTAAAGGCTGAAAACTCATCAGTTGGTGGACACAATATTGTCTATCTCTAGGAGAGCAACCTCACAGTAATACATGATTATGAAAAAATAAAAGGAAAAATAATAAAATAAATGCAAGTAAATAATAAGAAAGAAGTAAATTAAAAGGGACATCAATGGGATCTTTGAAAAAGTGAAAACCAAGAGTAATGGGGATGGAAAAAAGGGGTAGCAATAGGACTGAGGTGAGTTGGGATGTCCCGAGGGTGAGCATGAGTCTCATCTCATCCCATCTCGGTCCTTTTTGGGACGAGTTCATCTTGTCTCAAAATAGTCCTATACAGGATGAGGACAATATCGGGATGTCCCGTCAATTAAAAAAAAAATAGAGCCAAAAAATTATGACCAAGTGAAGATGATATAAATCAACATTAAGCAAACTCTGATCTTGACTTCTATTGATGGTAATTCCAAAAGAAAACATTACTGAGAATTGCCTTCTTTACATAGTAAAGGGTAGAGATGAATTGGAAGGTGTGATCACAACTTGTGAGATTAAGACATTAATCCATGCTAATGTTATGAAAGTACTAAAACACCCCTAACTCAAAAAAAGAAAAAAAGGGCGAAGGCATAAAAATACCTATGAAGTTTTAGCCAAAGCGCGCTAAATGCCATATGGTTTTTCACAATTGCAAAAGTATCAAGGACTGTGCAAATAAATTAATTCTTTCAGTTTTAGCAAACAAAAAATCTATTAAATTTTATCATATTATTATAATACTATTAATTTTATGGTTAATGTATACATTTGGTCCTTTAAGTTCATCAAGTTTTAATTAAGTTTTTTAAATATAGAAAGTATATTTTTAGTCAATAAATGTTAACACCGTAGGTCTCATTAACCAAAAAAAAAAAAACTAAATCAATGAATTTAATTAAATGGTGACTCTGCAAAAATACTCATGAATGTGTAAAAAAATTAATTATTTTAGTTTTTAAAAATAGAGTAAATTTTATTATACTGTTATATTTTTGGATCTCTAAATTTACATCAAATTTTAATTTAGCCTCTTAAATATATAATAAAATTATAAAGTGTTTTTTCAATCCATTAACGTTTTTATATATGGAAAGATGGTTGACAATCATACTACACTTTATTAGGTTTTGTTATAAATACCTTTCAATTTACAAATTTTAAATTAAAGATTAATATTTTAATATTTAATTAAAAAGTTACCATTAAAGTTTGCTAAGTAAAATTTTTCTATTAGTGAGACTAACAGTGTTAACAGTAAGAGAATTGAAAATGCACTTTATAATATTAGGGGGTTAAATTAAAACTTGAGGTATGTTTTGAAAAGAAAAAATATATATTAATCATAAAATTATTAGCATTATAATAGTATAATAAATTTTAATAGAGTTTTTTTGCCAAAATTAAAAGAATAGATTTATTTGCATGGTCATCGGTACTTTTGCGCCTCCAAAAAATATATGGTAATTAGCACACTTTGATTAAAATTTTATAGGTATTTTTGCACCTTTGCTCTTTTTGTTTTTTAAGTTAAGAGCATTTTGGTTCTTTCATAATGTTAGCATGGGCCCTACAGTAAAAAGTAATGGCTGTTACGTAAATCTAATGGCGATGTCATTTTTGCTCTGGTTTTAAAAGTTTATGAATAATTTTGCAATTTAGGTAATAGTTCATAGGTATTTTTATACATTCGTCCTAAATAATTTTGTTTCATAAAGAATGCGTGGATATTACTGAAAGGAAACGCAATGGAAACCATACTAACTAAAACTCATTCCTTAAAAGCAGGAAAGGAGATTCATAACCAATATTACAACCTACTATCAGTAAAGATAAAATTACTGTAAGTCTCAAGCAAGAGATTTTATCTCTATAAAGTTCCCCAAATTATTCAAATTAATTTGAAGTACCAAGGGACTTAAGAGTCAGAGATTATTATTATGTAATTACTCATTTACCCTTGTTGATTTGAAGGAAAGCCTAGGAGACCAAGAGGGGTTCTTACTCATTCGTATTGTTGCCATGGCTGGTCTCTCTCCACTCTTGACTGTTGGCCAGTCCTCATTGGCGCTATTCATTGACGCCGATCGGCTTTCACCCGGCCCATTCTATCAGCTTTGTTTTTTTCGGCGTCTGGTTGGGTGTTTTTTTCCTCTCTTCCCCTCTCAACCTTATCTTCATCGCCGCTCGCCGCTCGTAGGCTTGTAATTTTCGATCTCTATAAACTGGGTTTTCTTATCTTTCTCGAGTTTGAGGCCAAGTCTATTTGACGGGTTTCTAGAGTCAATTACATTTTGGTCTAAAGCATCTATTCTTTAATTTTTGTAACCATCTTAAGAATCTAGAGGAAGTATTAGACTTTAGATGATTGGATTTTTTATTTATCTCCTTGTTTTTGAGGATAGCCTTCTAGTTTCTTAATTTCATCACTAGGGCTTTGTTTTCTTGTTGGGACTAAATGGCTACATGCAATTTCCCGATCTTTGAGTTTTAAGGAATTTTTAGATTGTTATGGATGTGGTATACCAGTTTGATAGGTTGTTTGTCGGTGAGTGATAAATTGATTAATTCCCGTCACTAATTTTCACTTTAGTTGAACTTGGAACTTTATGTTTCTTCACCCTTTTTAGTTCCTTTTTAGATTAATTTAACATGTCAAAACAAGAAAGAGGAAAAAGGTTTCCAAATTTATCAAGCATACTTAAGTGGTTTGTACATAATAATCTAACATGTTCTGGTGTCTGTACTTCACTTCTTGCAACCTGACTAATTTCTTAATTCTTCCAGAAATCTTAGAAATAAAATGTCTAATGTTGATGAATCACTATATCCAATAGCGTTGCTCATTAATGAGTTGAAAAAAGATGACATCTAGCTACGTTTGAATTCAATTCGAAAACCATCAACAATTGCACGTGCTCTTAGGGAGGAACAAACTCGTAAGGAATTAATTCTATTTCTAACTAAGAACAATGATGATGATGATGATGAGATACTTCTTACAATGATAGAAGAGTTGGGATTGTTTATTCCTTATGTTGGGGGAACGAAACATGCCAATATGTTACTCGCACCTCTGGAGAGACTTTGCACTATTAAGGAAACTTGCGGGAAAGACAAAGCGGCGGAGTCGTTTTTATCCAAATGACGAAGAGTGATTTGGTTGACTCAGTTATCCCATTGGTAAAGAATAGGTAACACTTTTTATCCATTGTTCTATTTCAGCTTATAGTTCCTATAAAGGTGGTTTCAATTTTTCATATTGTCTCTGATAACTATGGTAAGAAAGTAAAGTATTGACCACATTTTCTATTTTCTTAATTTCAGCAATCTTTGTGACAATATTTCAAGAATTCACTTTGAAGCTAAGTTCTCCTACATCAAATGATTTGGAGAAAGACGAAGCTCATATTGGAAATAATGAATATGTCTCTTCCATACAAAGTGTATGCCAAAACAATTCAAGAAAGTCTACAAGTGGACGAAGGATCTAATTGACAGATTGAAGAAAATTGGGTTTGGTAGGTTGGTTAAGTTGTAGCCAAAAAACAGAAAAAATATGTTTCAATTTTAACCTACCCAATGAGGGATTTAGAACTGATTGTGGGCTAGACAAAATAATAGAGATAGAGGCATAATAACTTTTAAAGTGAAACTCGAATAGAGACTAGACTATTATTTTGAAAAGTTCTAGTCACTACAAAAAAAAAAGTGGAATTACCAGCGTAACATTTCTAGCGGTTAAACAAAACCACTACAAATTCATACATTTCTAGCAGTTTTGAAACAAACCACAAGAAATTTGTAACGCTTTGACCAGAAACAGTATGAGCCCCACAATTTTCTAGCGGTTAGCAGCAAACCGCTAGAAATTGACTGCCAGAATTGTTCGTGCGTTTTGGCGCGAGCTTCATACCAAACTTCTAGCAGTTATTTTCTAGCGGTTTAGATGATAGAACCGCTAGAGAATGCAAATCGTCGTTCCATTCTCTAGCCGTTACTAAACCGCTAGTAATTCAACCAACTTTCTAGCGGTTTCAAGAAAAACCACTAGAAAGATTTTATTTTTCACGAGGAGTTGTGACACATGGTTGAATACAGGAGTTGGCGCAGTGTAACAGCTATAAATTTCTAGCGGTTTTAATATAACAGCTAGAATTTTCTAGCGGTTCTTGTAAAACTGCTAGAAAATCACGGCCCATATATACCCCCCACCACGTCATTTTCACTATTTTGGTGAATTTTGAAACGAAGCTCTACCCAATTCTTTCCACAAAGTATTTCTAGATCCAGATTCAGATCCAACTGTAGATTCATATTTTCAGGTAAGAATAGTAATTTATTTATAAATAATTTTTGTTTTTATTTTTTATTTTATTTATTTTATTATATTTTTTATATTAAATTTGATAGACTAGCTTAATTAGTTAGAGTTAATAGAAATTTTTTATAATAAGCTAGTTTTTATAGAGTTAATAGAAGTAGTTTTTTTTTTATGAGTTAACAGTAAATTTTAATATAGGAATATCTGCTTTTCAATTAATATTATTTGTTATTATTATTTAGAGTTAATAGAAATAATTATTATTTGATATAATCATCTATTTTGAATAATTGTTAGTTGTAAAATATATTTTTCATTAAAATTACTATTTGCTATTATTAGGATGAGTTGTCGACCAGGGAAGGAGCTGATTGATTGTGAGAGAGTAGGACCCAGTGAGGATCGTGGTGGTGGGGGTCATGATACTGGTGAGCCATTCTCGAGCTTTATGACTACGATGTGAATGAGGAGGATATCCTAAGTTTTATGGAACATGATGATATCCAGCATGTTAGATTTAAGGTTTTGATGATAACAAATTGGATAATCTGTATTTTAGTAAATTGATAGATCACCTGATCAATCAAGGATTTATCGATTACTTGTTAGATAAAGTTCATATGAAAACTAATAACTTTACAGAAATATTAATAGATAACCTGATGGATGAATCAAGTTAGTATGTGTTGATCGATCATCGTTAACATAGTTTTGTGTAGAAGTTTGCTAATAATTATTGATCAGATTATCGATAATATAATGATTGAACACCTATCAGATAATGGGACACAATTTTGGTAAGTGTTTATCGATCACTTGATCGATAAATAAGTTATCGATGAAAAGACAGATAAGTGGTAAAGCTCTTCTACTTAAGTTATATTGTTTCTTTCTTCTTTTATTGATCACTTTATCAATCAAAGATTTTTGATAACATGATGGAACATTGTTTAATAACCTACTCGATATGTCTTTGTTCAAGGTTGTTATCTGGTTGATTAATCGATTACTTGATCGATCACTGATTTATGAATCAAATGATCGATCATCTCTATGTCGCTCTATTTTTTAAGTTATGTTTTTTTGTTAATCACTTGATTGATAATCTAATTATCGATGTGAAACGATCGATCACCCATATATCTGAATGTTTTGTTTTCATATAACGTGATCGATCAAACATTTTCCTGGCATTTCAGAACTAAGTCTCTCTATTATATTTTATCGATCACTTACTCGATCAAACATTAATCGATCACTTAATCGATCATCATTTGTTTTGTGCCCTTTGAAAAAATCTTTGTTAAATCTCTTTTATCGATCAAATTCTCCATCATTCATTTATTGACAAAGTACTCGATCATTGTTCCTTGAAAATCTATTTCTATCTCACTTTGCTTCATCGATAGTTTGATCGATCAATAAGTTTTCGATCACTTGATCGATCATTGACTCATTCCAATTAAATATCAACAAGTTACCATGATTCTCAAAATATGTTGATTATTTCTCTTCAAGCTTTTCTCAGCCTTTATGTTTATCTTAATTCTCTATTTTAAGGGATTGAAAATCAAAAGTGACCTTGAGCCTTTTCTCTACATGTTTTTCTAAAGTCACTCTTTTTATTTACCGATAACTTGATCGATAAATAAACTTGCTTGTTTCAAATTCTTTCTATTTGAGTAATCGATAATTTGTTCGATCAACCAGTCATCGATCATTACTTCGATCAAGGATGTCCGTTCTTGTTCAATACATTTAGCAACTGATTGATTCCACTTTCAAACTATGAATGTTCTTTTTTTTATCATTTGATCAGTTATCCTCCTAAGCTTTACTCTGCAAGAAAACTTATTATATTGAAGTATTATTACAGATTACAAAGAAGAACTCAACGGTTATCCAACGGTTGTTTAGTAGCCTGTAACCTACCATGTCAGAAGCATTAATGGTGAAAACCATTGCAACCGGAAAACACGCAACCAAACTCTCAACAGCTTGAAGCTCTTTCGTCTAACGGTTATTAAACTTTCTCAACTATAAAAGGCACGAAGAAGCATTGAATGCATAGAATTGAATACGCGAGCTACCTTCTGAAAATAACTTACTGTGGCATTCAATACTTTGTTCTTGTTTGTACTAACCTTCAGCGTTTCTCATCTATTTACGTTGTGAGAGAGCTCTACATATCATCTTTAATTACTTTCTGAGTGGACTCTTGAGTTGGTCAGTAACCTTACGGGTAGTAAGGGGGAGTGACTGAGTAAGTCAATTGCTGTACTGTGGCACCAAGAACCTGATTAATCTTGGAACTTAGTGAAATACTCAGAGGTGTTCTAAGGACTGGACGTAGGTCAAGTGGTTGAGACTGAACCAACATAAATTCTGTGTCTACTCTCTACGGTGAAATCACTCTAACTTACGCTCTCTGTTTTTGTTTAGCTTACTGTTTTTTTAATTCGTAAGATTTTTATAACTCACCCAATTCACCCCCGTCTTGGGTGAGACTGCCACTAATGTTTGGTATCAAAGCAGGTCTCTTCTGTAAAGACCTAACAAAATGAAGAGAGATCCCATGGCAGATTTCAGAGATAGCATGCTACCCAAAGGGTGCTCAACATCAAAGTCACCTAGCTTCAATGGAGAAAACTATACCTTCTGGAAGATGAGGATGAAAATCTTCATCAAAGCTACCGAGTATGGATTATGGGACATGGTCGAACATGGTAACTACATTCTGATGAAAATCGTAGACGGACAACAAGTTCGTAAGAGTCAAAAGGAGTTCAATGAAGAAGGCAGGAAGTTGGTAACACTAAATGACAAAGCTATCAACATACTAACCTATGCACTAAGCCAAAGAGAATATTTTCGAGTTTTCAATTTGGAAACTGCAAAAGAAATGTGAGAAGCATTGGAGATTGCTCATGAAGGAACCGCTAGTGTAAAACAGAGTAGAATCAACACTCTAACCACAAAATTCAAATTATTCAGAATGAAGGATGGAGAGTGCATCCGAGACATGGAAGTTAGATTCTCACACCTCATAAATCACCTTACTGCACTCAGAAAGAAGTATAGCCAGGAAGACCAGGCGAGGAAAATCTTAAGCGATCTCACAAAAGAACGGGAGCCGAAAGTAATAGCCATTGAGGAAACGAAGGGAGAATCAATTGGCTCGGTTGCAGCGCTATTTAGAAGTCTTGCAAAATATGAGAGCAAGCAAAAATATAAAAAGGAGATGAATGAGAAAAACCGTAAAGGCATTGCTCTCAGAACTCAAGAGAGTGAAGATGACAACAAAGAGGACCTGGAAGATGACGAAATGGGTCTTATCATCAGAAGGCTCAAGAAATTCTATAGAAACAAAGCCGGAAGGAGGTTTCAATCAAAATGCAAAATCTCCACATCTCAGAATGAGCCAAAGGAGCCAATCATCTATTTCGAATGTAAAAAGCCGGGGCACATCAAAGCAGAGTGTCATCAGCTATCCAAGATAAAGGACAAAGAAAAGTTTAGAAAGAAGAAAGCCTTTATCATGTCAATCTGTGGAGATAGTTCCTCAGAGGAAGAAGAAAGCGATGATGAAAAAACTGCCAACATCTGTCTCGTGGCTCAGGAAGATGAAGATTCAGAGATAGATGAGGTAATCACTTCTGAACCCTCCTATGATGAATTACAATCCGAATACAACGCATTACATTCAGAATTAGTAAGAATTTCAAAGGAGTTGGTAAGCTCCAAGAAAAAAATAAAGCTTTTGGAGGAACAGTAAGCGAAGTAGAAAGATAACACAGTTCCACCTCCAATATGTACGGAATATGAACAGAACAGAAGAAAGGCCAAGGATCTCACAAGAACCTTGGAAAAATTCACTAAGGGCAGTAAAATGCTCAAAGGGATTCTGGGAGCTCAACGGTGTTCAATGGATAAAACCGGAATAGGATATGATCCTGTTCAAGATAAGATGAAAGGAAAGAATAAAAGTGGTGGTCGGCCGTATCTTACCTTCTTTAGAAATACTGCTCATTCCTCTAACCCTTTTGCATTATGTTCTTATTGCAATTGTAAAGGTAATACAACCTCTTCTTGTTATCACAAGAAGAAAGGAATTTACGGGACATTAAAATGGGTGCCCAAAGGTACTTATGTGCCTAGAACAATCCATACTAAGCAAAAAGGACCCAAGAAGGTATGGGTACCTAAAACATGATTGTGTTGTTGCAGGTATGTCTCAAAGCATCCATAACAAACAAATGGTACATTGACAGTGGATGCTCCAGACATATGATGGGTGATACTGAGAAATTCACATCACTCAAACCAAGAGAAAGAGGCAAAGTAAGCTTCGGTGGCAATCAATCTGGAAGAATTGCTGGAATAAGAGAAATAGGAAGTGACAAAGGGATAAAGGTTGAAGATGTGTACTACGTAGAAGGCTTGTGTCACAATCTGCTCAATGTCAGTTTGAGTAAGTACAAAAAAAACTGGGTGATCTTCGATTAAAAGGAATGCTTAGTAATAAGCAAAGATGACTTGCCACTGAAGAAGGAAGAATTGAATGTAAAGCTGAGAGCTCCAAGGGACAGTAATTGTTATACTCTTCAAATTGATTCAAAACTTTCTAAAAACTATTTTATTAGCAAAAAGGAGGAAAGTTGGGTTTGGCATAAACGTCTTGCACATGTTAACATGAATCAGCTTTCAAAATTAACAAAGAGGGACTTGGTTATTGTTTTTCCGAAAATTCAGTATGAACATGATATTATTTGCGATGCTTGTCAAAAGGGAAAACATACAAAATCCTCATTTAAATTAAAGAAGACAGTCTCAACTAAAAGGCCACTCTAAATGCTTCATATGGATTTGGTTGGTCTGTCAAGAGTCAAAAGTTTCAGTCGAAATCTGTATACTCTTGTGATAGTTGATGACTATTCGAGATTCACCTGGACTATATTTCTTTCCTCTAAAGATGAGACATTTAATGCATTCATTGTTTTTGTCAAAAAGGTTCAAAATGAGAAAGGTATCTCTATTGTGTCAATCAGATCTAATCATGGAGGAGAATTCAAGAACAATGAATTTGCGGACTACTGTGATGAGCATGGAATTGCTCACAACTTCTCAACACCAAGAACTCCTCAACAAAATGGAGTTGTTGAGCAAAAGAATAGAGTGCTCACAGAAATGGCAAGAGCAATGCTAAATGAGAAACAAGTGTTCTAGGCCAAAGCAATGAGCATGGCTTTCTACATCTCCAACAGAGATTACATCAGCACACTTCTCGGGAAAACTCCATATGAGCTATACAAAGGAAGAAAACCTAACCTAGCTTATCCTAACCTGGCTTATCTGAAGATCTTCGGGAGTTAGTGCTACATTCACAAAAACAACAAAGAGAATCTCAGTAAATTCGATCCTAAAGCTGATGAAGGTTTATTTCTCGGTTACTCTAATCACAGTAAAGCTTATGGGGTTTTCAACAAACACACTTGCACAATTGAAGAGTCAATACATGTCGTGTTTGCTGAAACTAAGCCAATTTCAAAACCTCTAGATGATGATGCTGAGATCGTTCAAAATTTTCAAAAATTAAATTTAAACAAGTCTTCAAATAAAGTACCTTCAGAAGAATTTTTAGAAAACAAAGATGATTCAAATGAACCTCTTTCACAAGAAAACTTAGAACAGCCTAAGGCTTGGAGGCATAATAGAAACCATCCTCTGGAACAAGTCATTGGTGAAGTTAATGAAGGGGTCAAAATCCGGAGACAAGTGTTCAATGAAGTGCGCTTCTTTGCATTCATCTCACATATTGAACCAACCAATGTTGACGAGGCTCTATCCGATGAATTCCGAATAGTTGCGATGCAGGAAGAGCTGAACCAATTTGAGAGGAATCAAGTTTGGGAATTGGTACCCAAACCTAATGATCATCCAGTCATAGGCACCAAATAGGTATTCAAAAATAAGCTCAATGAGTCTGCGCAAATCATCAGGAACAAAACCAGATTAGTAGCTAAAGGCTATAATCAGGAAGAAGGTATTGATTATAAGGAAACATATGCTCTAGTAGCTAGATTGGAAGCCATACGAGTACTCTTAGCCTTTGCTTGCATAAAAGATTTCAAATTATATCAAATGGATGTTAAAAGTGCATTTTCGAACAGTTATATTTTAGAAGAAGTTTTTATCAGATAGCCTCTTGGTTTTAAAGACTCAAAACTTCCCTGATCATGTTTACAAATTAAAAAAAGGCTTTATATGGTTTAAAAACAAGCTCCTAGAGCTTGGTACGAACGCCTTAGCAATTTCCTGATAGAAAAAGGTTTTGAAAGAGGCAAAGTGGATGCTATACTTTTCATTAAAAGAAGTAGAAAGGAACTTTTGATTGTTCAAATTTATGTGGATGATATTATATTCAGAGCTACTAATAAGGATCTCTGTCAAGAGTTTACCAAGTTAATGCAGGGTGAGTTCAAAATGTCAATGATGGGAGAATTAAACTTCTTTCTGGGATTGCAAATTAAGCAGAAGAAAAATGGGATATTCATATCCCAGACGAAGTATCTCAAGGAATTACTCAAGAAATATGGATTAGAAAAAGCTAAAAGTGTGAAAACTCCTATGAGCTCAACCATTTCACTAGACGTAGATGAGAAGGGCAAGGACGTGAATCTAACCAAATATAGAGGAATGATTGGGTCATTACTCTATCTCATGGCAAGCAAACCAAATATTCAATTTAGTGTGGGAATGTGTACAAGATATCAATTAGCCCCCAAAGAATCACATGAAGAAGCCGCCAAGCGAATCCTCAAATATCTTGTCGGTACATAAAATTTGGGAATCTGGTATCTAAAGAAAGGCGCAGAATATCTAATGGGATACTCAGATGTTGATCATGGAGGTTATAAGACAGATAGAAAGAGTACTAGTAGACAATGTCAATTCCTTGGAGGATGTCTTGTCTCGTGGTCAAGTAAAAAGCAAAATACTGTGGCAATATCCTCCACTAAATCAAAATACGTAGCCACTGCCAGCTGTTGTGCTCAAATTCTATGGTTAAAACAACAACTACAGGATTTGGGAATCAAATTGAGAGAGATTCCAATTCTATGTGACAACACGAGTATAATAAGTCTGTCCAAGAATCCAGTTCATCATGCCTGAACTAAGCACATTGACGTTCGACATCATTTCATTCGGGATCATGTTCAAAAGAAAGATGTAAAAGTAGAATTCATCCCCACTGAATATCAAATAGCAGATATTTTCACAAAGCCTCTCAATCAACAAAAGTTCAACTACTTTAGAAGAGAATTGGGAATGGTAAATCCCAATGAGCTGTAAGAAATCTCATATTATTTCTCTAATTTGAGTCTTTAGATTTAATGTTTTGATGATTAAAAGACTAACTTAAGCATCAGAGTGTATAGAAATTTGTTTTGCAGGAAGCTTTTTTTATCGCGGAAAAACAGAGGCAAACAGAGTATAGAATGATCGATGAGGACATTGATAATCATAATGTAAGTAAGGATTGATTTATCGATCAATTGATCGATAAATAAGGTATATAGAGCAAAAGAACGAAGTTGGAAGGAATGTTATCGATAAGCTGATCGAGTCAATTATCAATCAACACATCGATCAAGAGCATCAAGGATTTCAGAGTCAGATGGTAAGAATTATCAATAAGCTGATCGATAAACTGTTAATCAATCAAATGATCGATAAACTAGACCAAGTACGCATTTCTCTCATTAACTTTTATCGATAACGTGATCGATAATTCATTGCTTGATAACTTGATCGATAATTGTCTTCAATGTTCTTGTGTGTTCTTCATATTTATCAAACACGTGATCAATCATTCATTGATCGATAACTTGATCAAAAATTTAAGTGTTTATAATATTCAATTTTTGAAAACCCCCCGTCAGTTATCGTAGCCCTAACTCAATAAATTGTTCCCTTGTTCCTACACAACGGTTCAAAACTCACTATTCTATTAAATTGTTGTTCCCTTTCTACTTGAAATCACTCCTGAAGCATCCTCGCTCTCCACCGTACCCTTCAAACACTCTTTTCACTAATCAAATCCTCAGAATCCTTCAGTACAACAAGAATGGTGAAAGTCAAACATCCTAGAAGTGATTGGGAAGAGCAAACAGAAAAGCAAACTCAATCCAAAGAAATTGCTACCCCTACAATGAAAAAAAGGTATAGACCCAAAGTAAGGCAAGAGCCTTCGAAGAAAAAGGGGGTGCTAAAAATCAGAGAAAGCCAAGTCGAAGAAACTGGGCAACCTACACCATAGAGATGGTTTCCTCGCTCAAAGTCCAAGCTACCAGTTGTGACTGAGGAATCTGAAACAGAATCAGATAATAAAGCTTCAGTTTAGAAAGCTGTGGAGGCTGCACTATGTGTTCCTATTCCAAAACAACCATGGCACAAGAAACAGAAAACCGAAGAGGGTATGTCTCACCAATCGTCTGGCCAAGGTATACCTTCTGAAGCATCTGAATTCTTGATTGGAAACCTAAATCAAGATGTAAACATGTTAAGATTCAAAGCTGATTTTGCAACTCAAAAGTTTTGTCCTGTGGTCTCATTAGATTTGGATAGTTTGAAAAAGAATGAGAAAACCAAATTAGATTTGAGTAACCCTCTGAAACACTATTCTAATTGGCTGAGTATTGGCGGTGAATATTGCCCTGAAGTAGTTAAGAGATTTTACTATAATATGGAATATGTAGAAAAGTGAGATGACAAAGATAATTTGGTGAATAATTATCTCACAACACGACTCAGAGGTAGAACCATTACCCTCACTTCCGCCAAGATAAATGAGCTACTGGGAAATGTTGAATCTGTTAGAGGAGGGGATATGAATGACATAAAAGCTTATAAGATTTTGATACAGAGTGATAGTTACCCAGGAGAGCTGAACTTCCCACCTAAACAGATGTGTGATTATTACAGAATAATTCACTACATCTATTCAAGAAGCATGGTCAATAAATCTGGAAGCTTCTCCCACCTCAATCAGGATGACTACCTTCTGTTAGCTAGGATAATCAGTGGGGAGAATATCAATATTGGAGCCTTGATTTATAGTGAGATGAAGGATTTTACACTCGAGAAATCCAAATCCACTCCCATCCCCTATCCTCAAATGGTAACATATTCCTCCAAGCACACAATATTGCACCATTTGAGCCTAGCGAAGTTAAAGTAAAAGTTCCTGCATTTGGAATTAACTAGCTCACCAAGATGAAGATTCCTGTGCCCTTTTAGATCTTCCCAGAAATTGGCAAGAAAGAAGAAAGGAAAACAACCAATGACAAGTGCTTTAAAGGCCACGATAAAGCTGAATCCTCTGCAGAGCCCTCTTAAACCTCAAGTCCCTCATTTTATGGCAGCTCTATTCAAAATATTTTCCAAACTGAGCTACAAGAGTTTGAGAAAAGATTATATGCTACGGCCAAGGACTATGGGAAAATATCTGACAAGAAATTTGATAATCTCCAAAATTTTGGAGCTTCATCGCCAAGCCACGATAGTTTTAGAAAAGGAAGTCTCACAGAGGTTTGATCATGTTGAAAGAGAAATCAGAGATCTAAAAAGGATGGTGGCCTCTCTCTGCAACAATTTTTCTGCACCAAGCACTTCCTTCAGTTTTGAAGACCTACTTTCACACCATCATCTCCTTCTCCTTCTTAACCTCAACCAGAACCACCTACCTCACCTATATCCACTTATCCTATTTCTTCTTCACCATTTGCACCTTCCATCTCTCCTACTCTTCCTCCTGCTATCTTAGCTCTTATCATTGTCCCTCAGTCTACTCCCTCTATGATACTTCCATCTATTCCTCAAACTGTCTCTCCATTTACTCAGCTTCCTCCTCTTCCTATCTCAGTCACCTTGCCTTCCCCACCTTTTGATGCTGACAAAAAGGGGGAGAAGAAATCTTTTTAGTTATTATTTATGCCCATGTCTTTATTTTTTTTGCTATGTTATGATTCATGTACTTATGGTATTTAACTGTTATCTATTATCAGTAATGTATTTTTGTCAGTTTTCTTATATGTCGTAAAATTTCCTGATTTTGTGATTAGAGTTACATTGTTAACTAATGATATTTGATTAATTTTACACCTGTGTTTTGTCATTATCAAAAAGGGGGAGAATGTTAGATTTAAGGTTTTGATGATAACAAATTGTATAATTTGTGTCTTAGTAAATTGATCGGTCAAGGATTGATCAATCACTTGTTAGATAAAGTTCATATGAAAATTGATAACTTTGCAGAAATATTAATCGATAACTTGATGGATGAATCAAGTTAGTATGTGTTGATTAATCATCGTTAACACTGTTTTGTGTAGAAGTTTACTGATAATTATCGATCAAATTATTGATAATCTAATGATTAAACACCTATCTGATAATGGGACACAATTTTGGTAAGTGTTTATCCATCACTTGATTGATAAATAAGTCATCGATGAAAAGACAGATAAATCGTAAAGCTCTTCTACTTATGTTATATTGTTTCTTTCTTCTTTTATTGATCACTTTATCGATTAGAGATTTTTTGATAACATGATCGAACATTGTTTAATAACCCACTCGATATGTCTTTGTTCAAGGTTGTTATCTAGTTGATTAATTGATTACTTGATTGATCAGTGATTTATCAATCAAATTATCGATCATTGCTATCTCGCTCTACTTTTTAAGTTATGTTTTTTTTTTGGATAACCTGATTGATAATCTAATTATCAATGAAATGATCGATCACCCATACATCTAAATGTTTTGTTTTCACATAACATGATCGATCAAACATTTTCCTAGCATTTCAGAACTAAGTTTCTCTGTTATATTTTATCGATCACTTACTCGATCAAACATTAATTGATCACTTAATTGATCATCATTTGTTTTGTGCCTTTTGAAAAAATCTTTGTTAAATCTCTTTTATTGATCAAATTTGCCATCATTCATTTATCGACAAAGTACTTGATCATTGTTCCTTGAAAATCTATTTCTATCTCACTTTGCTTTATTGATAGTTTGATCGATCAATAAGTTTTCGATCACTTGATCGCTCATTGACTCATTCCAGTTAAATATCAACAAGTTACCGTGATTCTCAAAATAGGTTGATTATTTCTCTTCAAGCTTTTCTCAGCCTTCATGTTTATCTTAATTCTCTATTTTAAGGGATTGAAAATCAAAAGTGACCTTAAGCCTTTTCTCTACATGTTTTTCTGAAGTCACTCTTTTTATTTACTGATAACTTGATCGATAAATAAACTTGCCTGTTTCAAATTCTTTCTATTTGATTAATCGATAATTTGTTCGATCAACCACTCATCGATCATTACTTCGATCAAGGATGTCCAGTTCTTGTTCAATACATTTAGCAAATGATTGATTCCACTTTCAAACTAAGAATGTTCATTTTTTTATCATTTGATCAGTTATGCTCCTAAGCTTTACTCTACAAGAAAAACTTATTAGATTGAAGTATTATTACAGATTACAAAGAAGAACTCAGCGGTTATCCAACAGTTGTTTAGTAGCCTGTAACCTACCATGTCAAAAGCATTAATGGCAAAAACCGTTACAACTGAAAAACACGTAACCGAACTCTCAACGACTAGAAGTTCTTCCATCTAACAGTTATTAAACTTCCTCAACTATAAAAGGCACAAAGAAGCATTGAATGCATAGAATTGAATACGCGAGCTACCTTCTGAAAATAACTTACTGTTGCATTAAATACTCTGTTCTTGTTTGCACTGAGCTTCAGTGTTTCTCATCTATTTACTCTGTGAGAGAGCTTTACATATCATCTTTAATTACTTTCTGAGTGAAACTCAAGAGTATGGACTCTTGAGTGGGTTTGTAACCTTACGGGTAGTAAGGGAGAGTGACTGAGCGAATCAATTGCTGTAATGTGGTACCTAGAGCCCGATTAATCTTGGAACTTGGTGAAATACTGAAAGGTGCTCTGAAAACTGGATGTAGGTCAAGTGGTTGAGATCGAACTAGTATAAATTCTGTGTCTACTTTCTACGGTGAAATCACTCTAACTTACGCTCTCTGTTTCTATTTAGCTTACTGTTTTTTTAATTCGCAAGATTTTTATAACTCACCCAATTCACCCTCTTCTTAGGTGAGACTGCCACTAACACAGCGGACTGAGGAGGACCATTTTTCGGGGATGATCAACCCCATGATGATACTAGTGAGGAGGAGGAGGAGGAGCAGGTTCAGGGGAATGAGAACCCCCATACTGAGCAGCGTCCTGCTCCCAGACGCTAGACCTATTTTGAGGTAGAATTTGAGGGTAAGTATTTATTTAACTTTTTTAAATCTGGCAACTATTGAATTTATTTAGAATTTTTTTAATTCATTAATAAATAATTAATTTCTTAATTAAATTTACAGACTCTGAGGGGAACAGGTCCTATAGGAGTCTGACAGTCAGAGAGCTGTCTGTGATGACGAGCGGACAGGTGGTTGTGCTACTGAATGAATTGGGCCAACCGACCAAGAAAGGTGGCTAGCTGTATAACAAGTATGTGCACCTTCTTGGTCAGCAGCGGACCTTGTTCCCCATTTATGTGAAGGATTGAAAGAAAATCACTTAAGAGAAGAAGCAACAAGGTTGGGAAATAATGAAGGTACTATAAAGTTATTATTTATAATTTTTTAATTTAAGTAAATGAATATATATTTTGTTTTTAAACTATTTAATTGTTTGATTGTAATTTTTTATTTTTTTTTTTAATTAATTTTTTATTTATAATATTTTTAAATTAGTAAAATGAACGTATATTTTTTATTTAAATTACTTAATTGTTTGACTATAATTTGTTATTGATGTAATTTATTTTATTCATAATATTTTGAAATTAGTTAAATGAATATATATTTTTTGTTTAAAGCACTTAATTGTTTGTATTTAAATTTTTATTTATTTAATTAATTTATTGCTAATAATATTTTTAAATTAGTTGAATGAATATATATTTTATTTAAATTACTTAATTGTTTGATTATGATTTGTTATTAATGTAATTTATTTTTATTTATAATATTTTCAAATTAGTTAAATGAATATATATTATTTAAATTACTTAATTGTTCGATTATAATTTGTTATTTATTTCATTAATTTATTACTTATAATAATTTTAAATTAGTTGAATGAAAATATATTTTTATTTAAATTACTTAATTGTTTGATTATGATTTGTTATTGCTGTAATTTATTTTTATTGATAATATTTTGAAATTATTTAAATGAATATATAATTTTTATTTAAATTACTTTATTGTTTGATAGTAATTTGTTATTTATTTCATTAATTTATTACTTATAATAATTTTAAATTAGTTGAATGAAAGTATATTTTTATTTAAATAACTTAATTGTTTGATTATGATTTGTTATTGTTGTAATTTATTTTTATTGATAATATTTGACATTAGTTAAATGAATATATAATTTTTATTTAAATTACTTTATTGTTTGATAGTAATTTGTTATTTATTTCATTAATTTATTACTTATAATAATTTTAAATTAGTTGAATGAAAGTATATTTTATTTAAATTACTTAATTGTTTGTTTATGATTTGTTATTTATTTCATTAATTTATTACTTATAATAATTTTAAATTAGTTGAATAAAAATATATTTTTATTTAAATAACTTAATTGTTTGATTATGATTTGTTATTGATATAATTTATTTTTTATTTATAATATTTTTAAATGAGTTAAATGAATATATATTTTTATTTAAATTGCTTAATTGTTTGTTTATAATTTGTTATTTATTTAATTATTTTTTATTTATATTAGCAAAATGAATATAATTCTTTATTTTTTTAATTACAGAGTAAATTTATACTGGGAGAGAAGTTGAGGGTTGACTTGTGGCAGGGGAAGAAAGGTGACGGGACGAGGCCCCTGCAGGAGATACTGGCAGATATACCTGGTGGAGCCCGGAGCAAGACTGGCCAAGTTATGTTTATTTTAGGGTGTCGGCTAACCAGGTGGTATGATAATATTGCTTTAATTATAATTTTTTTGTTTTTTGTCCAATTTGACTAATTTAATTTAATTTTTTTACATTTTGTTTTAGGCTCTTTCCCAGAGAAATACTGGGAGCATCAGGCATCAGACAATACATCATAGGGTTGGATCCAGGAGCTTTGATATCAGCTATGACGAGATTGTAAGTACTTGAAAAGAATTTGTTGAATGTGTATATGTATTTAATTTGTAATTAATAATTTCTTTCATTTCATTTACAAAGGAAAAAGACGCGGTAGGAGCGGGGATACACGCCCACCTATGGCGAGATGTGGCCGATTCTGTACAAACCTCGAGACGGGCCTGTGTCGGATGAGGTTGAGGAGATGACGGTAAGTAATTAATTAAATATTAATATCATATTGCAATATAAATATTATTTCATACTAATTAATATCTTTATATTAATTTGATAGGCACGGATGACTCAGGTCGATACCGAGCTGCATGAGTCTCAGGGGTCTGCCTTGGATCCCACCACCTCAACTTTAGCAGGCTTGGTCTTAGGCCCACACTAACTGGGTTGCCCCGCTCAGGTTGCGCTGGCCCTTCATATACTGTAGGGAGCTCTCAGGCGAGTACAGGAGCGAAGCAACCGGGTTCCTTATCCTCAGATGAGCTGTGACAAGAGCTTAGGCGAGAGATAGAGGCCAGGATGGAGGAGCGTGATCGTCAGTTCCAATTGCAGCTTGACCAGTTAAAGGCAGCTGCTATGACTAGTTAAAAGCAGCTGCTATGGCCATGCGTGATGTGGTGATCACTATCACTCCAAACATCCTGATTCCCAAGATCCCTGACGTACGCTTGCCACCAGTCCCGTCCCTGCACGACCAGCAGCCAGTCTAGCGCCAACAAGATCAGCAGCCTGCCTACCCCCAGCAGAACTAGCAGGAGGATCCAGCACCCGACAATCACAATGATGCTACTTCTGCCCCTCACCCCTGATTTCCCCTGTTTTCCTTGTGTAGGATTTTATTTGGATTTGGATTTTATTATTTTATATTTATGTGGATATTTATTTAAATTTTATGTTTATTTGTTTACTTTTATTATTTATTTCTATAATTTTATTTATATCAAGTATTAATTAATATATTGTTGCATTATATAAAACATGCTAAACATATATTCTTTTAACATTAAAATTCATTCTTGGAATATGTATTTTAATATTTAACATATCATGGAATTTTTTAAATTTATGCATACATATATTATTGATACCTTTTAATACCTATTTATTATTTTAATATTTTGTAAAATTTAATTTAATAAATATTAATTTATTCTAACAAACATTTTCTAGCGATTATAAACCGCTACAAAACTATAACATGTTAACAATTTCCAGCGGTTAATTAATCGCTAGAACATTCATGGGAAATTCAAGTTTCCCTCCTCCCTTGAACTTTCTAGCGGTTAAAAACCACTAGAAAATAAATAACCGTTGTCGAAAAATTTCTAGTGGTTATAAACTGCTAGAAAATATATAACAGTTGTCATATTCAAATTTCCCTCCCGGCTCGAAACTTTTAGTGGTTTTAAACAGCTAGAAAATCTATAACCACCAGAAAATGCTTCTGAATTCAAATTTCTAGTTGTTAAAACCGCTAGAAATTTCTAGCAGTTTAGAACCATTACAAAAATTTGACCGTTATGTATCCGTTCGCAGCCTCCTTTATAGGCTAAAGAACTCTATCTGAAATTCATTTTAACTTCTCTTTGAGCTTCCTATGTCTTATGTTCACAAAATTTGAGCAACATTAGTAATGGATAGGTCGTGGATCAACTTGCACCGGTCGACTCCGCAATACTTGGTTGGTCTAAACTATTTCTTAGATCTTGCTTTCGCCAATGCCACCATAAATGGTAAGATTCAGTGTCCATGTCTTAAATGTAATTTCAAGAAGTGGCATCCCAGAGGTATTGTTAGAGAACATTTGATCTTTAAGCCCTTCCCGTGAGAGTATGTATTTTGGCAACTACATGGGGAATGACCATATATGGTTGCTGAGTCAGTTCCAGTAGTTTCACGGATGGGAGTTTGAGTGGATGAAGCCAATGTTGTGAACGACACTGTGCATGATGCTTTTGGCATTCACGAAAGTGAGGATCCCAATAAAGATGAAGTAGAGGGGCCTCAACTGAAGTTTCTTAAAAACAAAACTGCTCGGGAATTTCTTGACCTCATGAGTGAAGCTGACAAGCCTCTTTATTCTGAGTGCACAAAGTATTCTAAGTTGTCATTGTTGGTGAGGTTGTATCATATCAAATGCTTGTGTGGTATGACTGACAAGGTGATGTCCATGCTGTTGGAATTACTGGGAGATGCTTTCCCTCAAGTTGAATTCCCTCCATCTTTTTATGAAGCAAAGAAGATTATTAACAAGCTTGGCTTGAACTACAAGAAGATAGATGCATGCCCAAACGACTGTATGTTGTACTAGGGAGATGATACAGACAAGGAGATTTGTATGAGATGTAAGACGTCTCAGTATAAGTCAGTATGGAAGGGAAAAAAGCAGAAGAAGAAACCAGCCAAAATTCTCAAGTACAATTTATTATAATGTGTTACTTATTCAGTCTCTAAATATTCGATATTTGAAATTCTCAATACAATTGATTATAATGTGCTACTTGTTCAGTCTTTAAATATTCAATATTTGAAAATTTTAATGCATTATTTCCTTAGATACTTTCCTTTGAAACCGTGGTTGCAAAGAATATATATGTCATCAAAAATGGCTCAGAACATGAGGTGGCATGTGACTGAGGAAAATCCAAATGGCAGGTTAAGGAACCTATGAGATTCGGAGGTGTGGAAAACATTTCATGCGAAATTTCTAGACTTTGCCAATGATCCTAGAAATATACATCTTGCATTGGCAACTGATGGTTTTAATCTCTTTAGAAACATGAGCATCAGTTACAATATCTAGCTAGTGGTGTTAATTCCATACAATCTACCACCTTGGATGAGCATGAAGCAGAGCTGTTTTTTGTTTTCCATGATCGTTCCTGGCAAGAAATCACCTGGAAATGATATAGACATATACCTGCAACTGTTGATACACGAATTGATCGACCTGTGGAGGAATGGTGTTGAGGCATATGACTCATATGATAAGCGACTATTCAATCGCTGTGTAGCCTTGATGTGGACAATAAGTGATTTTCCCGGTTAGAGAACTTTGTCAGGCTAGAACGTGCATACTGGGTTGGCCTGTCTTGAGTGCAATTTTGATTCCGTGCCATGTTGCCTTCCACACAGTCGCAAGTGGTGCTTTATAGGATATTGATGGTTCCTCAATACCAACCACAGATTTAAATTGCAACGGATTCGCTTTGATGGGAAACAGAAGAAGAGAGATCCTCCTGTTACTTTGTTTGCTGTGGATATTTTACGGCAGTTAGAAGATGTTAATGTCGAATTTGGTAAGAATGTAGATCCCAAATAACTGGGATGACGATCTCGTGAGACATCTGATGCACAACCTACACAATAGCGGAAGAGAAGCATATTTTTTACTCTTCCTTATTGGGAATCTAATTTGCTACAACACAATTTGGATGTTATGCACATTAAAAAAAAAGGTGTACGATAATGTGCTATATAAATCGCTCAACAAAGTTGGAAATTCCAAAGACCATCTAGCAGCTAGAAAAGATTTACGGGCCTGAGGAATTCGTGAAGAGGCTTGGCTCGATGAAAACGACAAGTTTCAACCAGCTAAATTCACCTTGACGAAGCAGAACAAGGATATCTTCCTTTTGACGCTGAAGAACATAAAAGTACCAGATAGATATTCTAGCAACATCTCAAGGTGTATCGATCTGCAGGCTCGAAAGGTTACTGGGTTAAAAAGTCATGACTCCCATATTCTTATGCAACAGTTACTTCTATTAGCCTTGAAAAACACACTTCCTTTTGATGTATCAATGGTTTTGGTGGAATTGTGTTCATTTTTTAAGAAGTTGTGTGCGAAGGTCTTGAGAACGAAAGAGCTTGATCAGCTGCAAATAAAATAATTCTTACACTTTGTCACTTGGAGATGATATTTCCTCTATTATTCTTCACTGTTATGGTTCACTTGACTGTCCACCTTGTTCGAGAAGCAAAGGTTGTTGGCCCAGTTCACTATCGATGGATGTACCCTATAGAGAGGTACTAGATTATCTTTTATCGCTGCCTCTTTAAATTTCACATTGTTATTTCATTTGCTCGCAATTATTAATGGAATATTAACTTGCAGGTACTTGAGAAAATTGAAATCATATGTTAGGAATAAGGCGTGGCCTGAGGGGTCAATAGCAGAAGGTTGTTCCGGATATGAGGTCCTAACTTTCTGTTCAAGGTACTTTGATGACATGGAGACATCTTTTAATTGCTCAGAATGTGTAGATGATTCTCCTCCTGGTCCTTCCACGTCAAGTTTATTTCCTCCTGTCGGGAAACCAGTTAGAGGATATGAATTCATCAGACTCACTCCCATAGAGAAATTCAAGGCACACAGACATATTTTGATAAATTGTAGTCAAGTTGAACCCTTGATGCAGTAAGTATTATATAAGCTTACTAACTTTTACACTTTATATTTGTTTCTCACTGACTCTTCTAACAAATTACACTTCACTGTAGTGAGTTTAGAAGTTACCTCAGGCAGCAGCTACAGGGGTGTGCACGTTCCACTGACATTGATAAAGGAGTCCACAAAGAGTTTCCCGGTTGGTTTACACATCGAATATGTTATGACAATAGCTTATACACAGATGAATTCAAAGCTCTTTCCCTCGATCCGTTAGACCATGCATGAAGGTTGATCGCATATAATGTCAACAGTTTCAAGTTCTGTACGGTTAGACGTGATCAGGGATTGCTCACACAAAACTCTGGAGTTTCCGGGACATTTAGGACGAGATGTTATGCTAGCAGCAGTGACGGTGATATGCGCTTTGGGGCGTCACTTACTATGGAAAGTTGATTGGCATCATTGAGTTGAGATACCAGCTTTTCACCGTAACTATATTCAAGTGCTCCTTAGCAAGTACGACAACTTCATGTGGACTCGCTACTGACTACTTGGGCATCACCTCTGTTAATTTCTCTAGACTTATTCATATGGGGGAATCTGAAGATGATGAGCCATATATTCTTGCTTTTGAGGCACACCAGGTTTACTATGTTGAGGACGAGAAACATAAAGACTGGAATGTGGTTGTTCACCTCAAGCCACGGGATCTTTATGATATGGGTGATGGTGACATTATTTATGACAGCAAACCCTTCCAACCCTTGAATTTTGAAAACTTCTTTCCTCAAGGAGACAATAATTTGGCAATTTTGAAAACCTCTTTTCTTAAATTATTTAAATAATTAACTACTGATTACTAATTTTTTCTAAATATTTATAATTCTAACATAATTTTTTTTAATATCTCCTTTCAGGCAGGATGATGATCAAGAATAGCAGTTTCAAAAATTTTATTGCTAAAAAAATTTTCCTTTCATAAATAAATATATATAAATTAAAATTGGTTCAGTTTTTTAAAAAGTAAAAAATTACAATTTGTAGCGGTTATATAACCGCTACAAATTGTGAAACTGTTACAAATACTAGCTGTTTTATTATATGCTAGAAAATACAATATAACCGCTAAAAATTGTGAAACTGCTACAAATACTAGCGGTTTTATTATATGCTAGAAAATACAAGGCCGCTACAAAATGAATTAAAACACTGCAAAAAAACTGCTACAAATGTCTTGCTGATCTCTATAAATACCACATCACCTCTTCATTCATTTATCCCATCTCTTTTCCTTCCTCTCCCATTCTTCTTTATAATTCTCTCTTTTTTTCTTACTCTATGATATGGTGGTTTTTTTCTCTTCATTATATGGTAAGGTGATTTTTATTTTATGAGTCTTAATATCTTTTATTTGTCTTTATTTATAATTTGCTAACATATTTATTTCTCTTTTTCTTTTAGATTTTTCTTCTTCACATTTATCATACCCTCCTCAACTGATTCAAGCACTTTTCAACATAACAGTTTAGGTTCAACATTATAAACTATCTTATCTTTAATTCAACTATCTTATTAAATTAAATTCACTTCATTTGACACAATCATAACTTAATTACTTATTATTTATTACAAAATTCAAATGTATAAATGTAATACATTAGTAATTATACATATTAACAAAAATCCTCTAATATAATCTACTTAATGGTTTTTAAATTTATAATATTATATTTTTTAATAATCAAACATCTCAATTTATTTTTTCGCCTGGAATAAACTTTCTAGCGGTTCTCAAACCGCTATAAAATGAAAAAAAAAGAGCAACAAATTTCATAAAATTTAAATTTGCCGCCCCATTTCTAATGGTTCCTAACTGCTAGAAATTTTTTGGTGCCAATTCCAAAATTTTGATTCCCTGCAAAATTTGATTTCCTCTGAACTTTCTAGCGGTTATTAACTATTAGAAATTTTTGGCGCCAAAATGAAAATTTTTGTTTCTCGGCAAAATGAAATTTCCCTCAGAACTTTTTAGTGGTTACTTAACCGCTTGATATTTTTCTGCGATTTCTAGCGGTTATAAACCGCTAGAAATTTCGTCTCATTGTCGTACCACTACTTGTTTTTTCTAGCGGTTATTGTAACTGCTGGAAAGTTTCTGGCGTTTTGACCATACTGTATAACGGTTCCTATAACCCCTAGAAATATCTTTCTTACACTTGATCTTCTAGCAGTTTGTCTAACCGCTACAAATGTTATTTGTTGCAATTAAAACCACTAAAAAAGTCATATTTTAACCGCTACAAAATACATGTTTTTTTGTAATGAGTCAAGAAAGAACAGTATTTGAAACCATGCCTAAAACTCTTGAAAATTTTTAAAAATTCATAAAAAAAAGAATAAAGTGCATAGAATAGCATTTGAGGTCCAAAAAGTGAAAACAGGATAAAAATAATTTATTAGGGAATGTTTTTTGTAATTATGGATATTTTTGGCTAATTAGAAAAAAAAATTAGTCAAAGTGAATTATTTTAAATGTACAGAAGCCTTAGTTATTTAGACAAAAATGAGAAAAAATTAGTTAAGAGTTTAGCTTTGAAAGTACAGAGTGTAGCTTTACAAATATTTAAAGTCAAAGTATGCCAGTAAAAGACTGGTTTTAGGAAAATTTGAATAGAAGGAGTTACATATCAAATTTTGATCTAAGAAAAATTGGTGAACTTCTCCTCAATAAAAGGGAATTATTGGCATCAAGAAATAAATTTTTAGAGCTACTGGATTGGACAAGATCCTAAAAAAATTTAACCGATATAGTGAAATTATATAGGAATAACTTAAAGCTTGGCAGGATAATTTTTCCTCCCATTTTTTCAAGCAATTTTGGTGTCATTTTATGAGAAGAGGACAAGGTTGGAATTATGCTATTTGTGAAGGAGTATAATTGAAAGAGGTTAAATTATAATTTAATAATGCTTCTTAATCACATGTTAGAAAGGCAAGAGGACATATGGCATGATCATGGAAGGGAAGACATGATCATGAGACAAGTAGTCATAGGAATTTTAATAATTTATCAAGGGAAAAATGAAAAACCTATGGAAAAACTTTTGTCTATAAATACCCCTCTACCCACACACATTTTCGGCCAGAAAAGGGAACTAAGGGGAAATGTTTAGCTCTTGAATCCAAGGGAAAAGGAAGAGAAAAAGAACCAAGTCAACTTCGAGGCAACACACAAGGTAAGTTAAGGATTCTTTTAAGGGTTTAATTGCCTTGATTAGTGATTGATTTGGATTTAATTTTGGTGGAGTTTGATGGCTGAAAACCCTAAGATAATGTGCTGATCAAAATGTCATATAATTTGATATGAATGATTAGAAGATAACTTAAGGATTAAAGGATAGGAAAGGTTGAAAACTTATGTTGCAACTTGGTTTTTTGAAGAATTTCAACTTGCTATACATACATAATATATGTGTATTTTGGCCAAGGGAAGATCATGAGGTTAGGGTTTGATTCATATTAATTTGATGCTTCCAATGAGTTAGAACATGAAACTATGTAGGATTATGTTAAGAAAATGTGTTCAGAATAATTAAAATTGAAAATGAAATTTTAAACCTAAAAACCCTCCCTCCTGACCAAGTGTGAAACTAGGGAAAAAGTTGAAATTTGATGAATCTAAGTTTAAATATGAATTTTATATAAAAAAATCATGTAGGAAAAGCATGGGAGTTATGTTAAAAAGATGATACAAAAACCCTAAAATCAAAGATAAGAGTTAGTGTTTATGTCAAGTCAATTCATTGATGTTGTTTGGGTTAAAATTTAGAATGCCTTGTCATGTAATTGATAGGATTTATTCATTGGCAAGAAGAGCCTTAAGAACAAGGGAAAGGAAGCCAGAATCAAGTCTTGATACAAGGTAGCAAGTGTAACATCCTAATTTTCATATGTCTAAGATTTAAGTAAATTTTTATTAAGATAGAATAGATAGAGGTTAAATATGTATATAAGTAATTAAAATAATTAAAATTATATGTATTTGTGTATATGTATAAACAAATATAAGAATAAATGAATAAAATAATAATATTAAGAAATCCCACATTGACTAAATGATAGGAGGATAGATAAAATACCAATGTTAAGAAGTCCCACATTGACCAAATGATGGGTAGATGGAGCTCTTGGGGGCTATATATAGGTGGTAGGAGAGGAGAATTAGAGTAAGTTAAATAATTTTCACACAAAACTAAGACAGTCTCGTAAAGTGCTGTTTACAAGTTCATGAACCATTAGATCAGTCAGCAATTAGTCAGTTGGTCCTAGACTTCACACTCGTCGATTTCAACAGTTAGATCATCAATACGATCTCTGAGATATAAATACTACTATGTTATTTTTGAGTATAGGCCCTGTTTGTATTTGACCGTTAGCTAGGAGCCAAGGTAACTAAATTTCTATTTGTTGTATGCTTTGGTGTGAGGTTGGTGATAGTTTTATAACCAATCTTTGTATGCGTCTATTATTTTTTGTATGAATTTTCTTTTGTGATGCTACTTTGAAAAGGGTTAAAATCGTTTGTGTTGTTAGTGTCCCACCTTACTATCGGATCCACTTAGGGTTTAATTAAACCATTTTAGACCACATTAGATGGTCTTGGGCTCAAAAATTCATAAAAAACGCTGATTTTCAGATTTTTACTGTTCAACGAGTAAAAATCTAGTTTTCTGGTCCAAATTCAAAAATTCATAACTTATTCCACAAAAATCCAATTGGGGTGGTTAAAAATTCTATTTAAAGCTCTTTAAGTCCTCTTTTAAGAACAAATAATATTATGATCCAATTCCTTAGGAAAAGGTGTCAGGTTTTTGTGAAAGGTAACACTGTCCATTTGCCAAAAACCCTTTTTCCAGATTCTAAACCTTAAATTTGAAAAATCATTAAAAATCGTATACTTGGCCATTTTTAATGTTCTTCCTATCAATTTGAAGCTCAGGACATCAAATCTAACCATGCCAAATTTCATGCAGAAATTCACTTGGTAACTAAGTAAAATGTGGCTCTAAACTAACATCTTCCTTACGGGTTACAGCACCAACCATTGATAATTATACATAACCAAATGTCCACGAATTTTTATGGTGTAACACCATAATTTAGCCTACAATCTGCAGCTTGCTATTGAGAGTTTCAGGTCCTAAAATGTTACATTATAGTTGGGGGATGAGATTTTTGAAAATCCCAGTAGCAAGATCAATCAACCAAAACATTAACATACATCAATTACAAGCATTCCAACCTTTTGCTATTAATAGGGAACTACTTTACCTCATACATGTAGTACTCTAATATGCAATAGCCAAGGCACATAAAGCAAGGAGTATAACTACACAATCATCATCATCCTCATCATTTAGTTCAACCACATAATAGCACATGAAATTGCATAGCAATCAATGCAACATTCAACATTAAGGTCAATTAAATCTTACTACCTTAATCCAATGCTCTTTGATTTTCGTTCTTCTTTCTTGCTTCCACAAATGCCAAATCCTAGCATGGCAATCCATAAAAATGACAGCAAGAATCATCAACCATTCCTCATAAAATCAATAACATAATCAAGTAACTCCTAAACTCCTTAAAGCTTCTATCTTTGTTCTTGAATTTTTAGAGTTAGTTTCCATATAAACCTAAAAATTCCCTCTTGACCTTTTCTACATGGTTTTTCATGTAGATTCCAAATATCTACTTGGATTTAACAAAAAAATTTCCTTCTTTTAGTTTCAGCTTGGCCGAACCATTATGGTTCAAAATCCAAAAATTGTAACTTTGATTCTATGGCTTCCAACACTTGTTCTTTAGGTTTACCCTACACCATTTTTCATTTTGAACACAATGGAAGCCTCAAAACTTTGAAAAACTCATCCTAGGGTTCAAATCTAGCTTTGGCCGAAATGGTACTCAAGCTTCATAACAAAGAAAACACTTCAAATTCAACCTACAACACTTGTAACCACTAGGATCTATATACTTTGAAGTGTTCTAGCAAGATTGAACCATAAAACTTCCTCCTCTACAATATATATGTTTCGGCTAGCATCAAAAGAGAAGAGAAACTAGGATTTTCAACCATACAACTCAAGCATACAAGGCAAGGAACAACTTAGAACCGAAAACTTACCTTAGATCTCACTTGTATGCTTAAAGTTGATGCCTTCTCCTTGGTTCTCCCTTGAACTCTCTCTTTCCCTTCTTTCTCACTTGGCCGAACCAATAACAGAAAATGGGGGAAGGAGGAGCTCATTAATGAACCAAAATATCTCATCTACCACATTTAATGAGGAGCCAAGTGTCAAGTGCCTACTCCTTCTTAATTTTCCCTCTTAATTAACTTAATGACAATTGAAATTAATTTCAAAAGTCAAGATCCTCTCCATTGATAGCTTGACACTTGGAAAGCTCTAATTACCACCCATTAAAGGCTTGACAAGTGGCAACTTGTAGGCCAACTAAAGTGCAAGACTCCGATTAACACTTTATCGGTGCACTTTTACTCTGGGTTTAACTTCTTTTCTATAATTACAGTGCTTTGGCCTCTGTAATTATTTTCTGTCAGATCTATAAATTATTCTCCTCATTTTTATCTTCCCAAATTGTCCTCTTTGTCTCAATTTTAATTTCCCAATAATTAAATAAAATGAAAAAAAATTTCCTTCTCTTTAGTGATTTTTCACTTTTCAGAGGAATTGAGAAAAATCTTGGACACTTGAGGGTCTTCTTTTAATTTCATAATCTCTTATAATTCCTTGGAATATCATAGGAAATTTTCTTGGAATTTTATTCTCCTTAAAAATTATTTATTTGGAATTTTCCAAATAAAGGACCTTAAACTAGCTTAAATCGCCCTTAAATTCCTTTGTAATTTCTCTAAGGGCAAATTGGTTATAAAACTAACTTTATAATCACATATAATTCTCAAGGACTATTTTTCTTATTTTTCCTGAATTTTCTGAGGCTTAGAAATATTTTTCCATAATTGTTCTTGACCAATTTCCTTAATTAGTCAAACTTTCTATAATTGGCTTGGAAAATTATAATAATTATTTTCCACCAAAATTCTTCTATTTCCTTGTCATTTTTGACCTTTAATTATTTAGGAATATTTCTATTCCCTAAATGCCATATTTCTAGATGTGACAGTTAGAAAGCTTATGATTATGAGATCTTATTTGGAATTTGGTTCATTATGTAGGTAAATATGTTATGAACTTTGTGCATCTGGTTTAGGTGGGGGGAAGAGATGATTAGAGTATACAGATATATACATGCCATATGGTATTGGCCACCATACGAAGCTCCATGGTTGGTCAGGAACTACAACACCCTACTAGTTCTTCATGGGAGGACCCATGGTCCACTGAGTGCTCTGTGGTCTTTAGCTGGTCCACATTACTCATGTGGTGAGCTTGTGAGAGTATCCAATCAAATGGGGAAAAACTTAACCTATGGGTTCAGTTAAAGGAAAAATAAGAAGGGTATAAAGGTGGATTTGAGTTCATGGGCTGTATATGACATGGAATCTTCATTGATATTATATCTTTTGGATAAATAAAAAGTATGTTATCCCTTATGATATTATCAACTGCATGAGATTGGCTGAAATATCTAATTTATATAGTCATTATGAGTTTAACTGTTAAATAAATGTTTATTGATTTATTAACTCTGTGTATCCTACCTATCACATCGCTAGCCTGTGCTAGTATGTGTGATAGGTAGGGATTTAGTTACTAAGACATTCTCTCACCCTTGTTGTTTAACATTTTCCAGGTGAAAGCTTTAGAGGGGGGATATCAGGGAAGGCTTAGGAGAGTAAAACTACATTAGCGACTTATAGTACCTCCTCTATTTATGATTTATCTTGTTTCTTGTATATTGCCACCCTAAGACAAATTGTGTTTAATTTATTCATACATTACCATGCTTTTGTGTTCTTTTATTTGTTTTGTTGTCATATGCATGCTAGTAGTTGGCCAGAGGCCTAGAATCGCATGTGATTTGTTTATTATGAATTTATTATAAAATATGGATGAGAGCTTATTCTCAATATTTTAGCTTATAAGCCATGCAATATGTTGTCTTATAACCATGTTAGATGAAATTGATCCTTTCTAATATGGTTAGCTCGTGAGTGAGTTAAGAAAATTTCTTTTATCCGTGATAGTGTGTATGATTGGGTCCTACTTTTTCTATCATGAATAACATTATTATATGGTGAGTTAGTTTATATGACCATGATAGATTTCAGTCTGTTGCTAGCATGGTTTGAATTATTAAAAGTTATTTTGGAAGTTAACCTGAAGAAAGGTAAGTTTATCGGTTTATTTATTAAGGTTGTTTCAACAAGAACTTACAATTTTGATGTTAACTTGTATTGGTTGTTTTACTATCTATTTTTAGCCCATGATGTAATGTGTTTAATGTCACACTTTACTTCTAGAAAGACTTAGAGTTTAATTAGAACCATTTTAGACTATACTGGATGGTCTTGAGCTCAAAAATCCCATTTAAGATGTTACTTTTCAGAAATTACTGTTCACTATATGTTTTTCAGATTTCAGGTCCAACATTGAAAAATCATAACTAATTCTAGAAAAATCATATGGAGGTTTTCCAAAATTCTATGGAAAGCTCTTTTAATGCTCTTTAAGTGAAAAAAATATCCAATTGTACTTATTTTTAGCCAATTAATCAATAAAGGTTACTGTTCATTTGGTAAAATCTGGAACTTCCAGATTCTGCGTCTCAAATTTGAAAATTCGTATCTCTTTGTGTACATATCCAATGGAGGTGATCTACCTCTTATTTTAAAGTTTGGGATGTGTACTAGAAGTCTGCCAACTTTCATGCCTTAACTCGTTCATTTCATTGATCAAACTAGAACTTAAAGCTAGCTGCTCCAGAACTTACGTTTCACCCTTTAACCACTCTTTACTTTAATTCTTTTTATTTCTTTGGCATACATTACTTGGATTTGATCTTTCCCATCCATGCCATAAACATTCTAAGCACATACATTGCATTGATGGTATTAATAAACATAATTTACAACATATGAGAATTACACATTGAACATTAATCTCATTCATTAACATCAATAACTCTCTACTTTCCTCTCCCTACTTCTCATGCCATTATTGCCCATCATTGATTAACCTAAAAGGTTAGTTAGGTAAGGGGTGAGATTCAGGAGAATCTTAGTAGCAAACAATACCATATTAATCATACTAGATGGATGCTAATGCACTATACGCAACTTGTTTATTTCTTGTTGGTTAGTGACATATTAGCATGCTCAAAGCTAACTTCTTCATGCATAGCCATAGAGACATAATCTACTCATCATGAATGGCATTACAGCAGATAAACTTGTCACAATAACATTCAAATAACATGTACATAGCAACACACAAGCATACAACATCAAGAAATGACAATAGGTAAGTTCACTACCTTGTACTCCAAGCTTTCCTCTTACTTTTCTTTTGACTCCCTTGACTTTTCAACCATGTGGGTATTTGATCAATATCACCAAATATCCTCTTGGATGTTCCAAGGTGCTAAACATAGTCACATTGATCATACAATCTATTAGGACCAAGAGATTAAATAAAGTTCAAGACTAACCTTCTTAAACTTAATCCTTTTCTCTTATTTTGGATTAATGTTCTAGCTTTGTAAAAATTATTCCTTAGGCCAATCCTGCACAATTTACCCAAGAAATCCAAATATCTACTTAGATTTATGAAAAAACCAACTCTCCCCTAAAAATTAGTCTAGTTGAATAGGGGGTTCATAACTCAAAAACTCCAACTCTAATTCTAACCCAATGCTTGTTCTTTAGGTTTATCCTATACCATTTTTCATTTTAAACACAATGGAAGCATTAAAAACTATGAAAATCTCATCCTATTGGCTGAACAGCACCCTTCCTTAAACAATAATGAAATCTTTCATATATCAACATAAAACCACTTAAACAACCTTGAACCATGTGTTTTAACTAGATATAACATCAAACCTCCTCCTCCTCAAAACCTTATGCATTTTGGCCAGCAATAAACTTGAGAGAAAACAGATTTTTCAACTAACCAAAATAAGACAACACACAACAAGAAATACGCTAGAATAAGTCACTGACCTTGAACCTTAGCTTGGATGATCAAAGGGGCTAGCTCCCCTCTTGTTTGAAATTCAAGAAATGAATTTGCAAGAGTCTCCCCCCTCTTGGCCGAAATGAGTATCTTGTGAGAGGGGGAGAGGTCTATTATAAGCTTGTCCTTTAGAATTGCCATTCAAGATCAAGGAAATTACAAGGATGAGGTGTTACTTGATTATGGCTTCTTGAACTATTTTTCACCCTTAAATTAAATCCAATGAAATTGATTTTCAGGGTCAAAATCCTTTCTAATGGTAGCTTGACAAATGGCACCCTATTTCATATTAATCATAATACTCACCTGATGCATTAAAGAGCCATCATTACATTTGTCTTTTTCCTTAGATATTTTTCTTAACTTACTTGGCTCTCATTTTTCGAGGTTTCTTTTTGGTTTTCTGGAGCTCTGAAAATTATTCTACCTACTCCAAAAATTCCTTCCACCTTTAGAGAAAATCTATGAATTTCTCAGCATAACACTTCCTTCGAGCCTTGCATAAAAATCATTTACTAAAATACCCTTTTTATCAGCATAATCAGCTTTTTAATTTATTAAAGCCATTCCACTAGCCTTTGGTTGTAAGACTAATTTTAAAAATTTTTACAATCTTTCAACCATTTAACCTCATTTTTACATACATTTTTGAGGTCTCTTGCTATTTTAAATAATTACCTCAAACTGTGTACTTTTATTAGCCATCACCTTATAAATTTTATTTAAGTTGCCTCAAGGGTATTTTCATCATTTATCTTCACAAAAGAGCCTTAGAATATTATTTCCATGTTCTGGGATTTTCTTAGAATTTTCTGTATACTTTTTATTTTTACCCCTAATGGCCATAAACTTTCTGAATTTACAGTTTAGTCCCTATTTGGACTCAACCTCATAAAATCTTTGAGACTTCTAACTTAACCTTTGGCCTAAATCTAGTCTCTTTTCTCTTTTTGGGCTCTTGAGACTTTATTAGAGCCTCTAACTTTGATTATACTTCAGCCCCTGAAAACTTTTACTTTGCAATTTAAATCCCTGAAACCGCTTTTTTTGACTTTTTCAGCTTTGGGACTTCTACTCAAATGAGCTTATTAGCCTACCTTCTTTAGGCTATTTTTAGGGCTTCTTTCTAGATCTAAAAATTGAGATGTGACGATTCCCCCTCTCTTTTAAAAATTTCATCCTCGAAATTTCAAGGCTAAACCTCTAGTTTGACTATCAAGAGGTTACCCTAAGAGAATGTCCCTTTCTTTTTCTTTGTTTTTTTTCCTATTTAGCATGCTTAAATTTATCCTAAGCAGGACTTATTGCTCTAAATCTTTAAACGGTCCTACATACTTTAGTGTCAACCTTTTCCACTTCAATGGTTTTCGCCTACTACCAGCCTAACCTTTTCTGCCTCTACTCTAAGTCGTAAGCAACTTCTACTTAACTAGCTATATTTGCTCAGAGGCTCGATTGATTACATCTGGACCTCAAACTTTCCTTTCTCTAAGTTCCATCCAGCAAATCAGGGATCTATACTTTCTCTCATATAGAGCTTTGAACGGGACCATTTGAAGGCTAGAATCATAGCTACCACTATGAGCAAACTTCGCCCGTGGCAGGTACTCATTCCAGTTTCCTTTGAAATCCAAAACAATGCCCTCAACATGTCTTCTAGTGTTTGGATCATTCGCTGTTTGTTTGCCTGTTTGTTACAATAATAAGCCATAATGAGACTCAACTAGGTTCTTCTGGCTTCTTGTATCTTTTTCAGAATCAAGACATAAATCTTGAGTCTCTGTTTGGCACGATGTAATTTGGTACCCCCATAAAGTCTAACGACCTCCTTAATGTATAACCTTGCTAGTTTCTCAGGCAAAATTTTAACTTTAATTGCCAGGAAATGGGCCAACTTGTCAAGTGTTCAACTATGACCCATGTTGCATCGTAACCTGACAACGTGTAAGGTAATCCTATAATAGAACCCATAGAAATGCTATCTCATTTCTACTCAGGGAGATCTGGGTTTGTGAAATCCTAATGATTTCTGGTGTTCTATATTTTTTTTTTGTGGCATATGAGGCATTTGTCACATTGTGTGACATCTTATTTCATACTAGGTCATTAAAACCTCTGCTTAAGGTCTTGGTACATCTTGGTCATTCCCTAATGAATCGTGTACTTACTCTTATGTGCCTCATCTAGAATTTGGCTCCTGAATCCATTTACTAGAGTGACATAGGCTCTTTTCTATATTTTAATATTTCCTCACTCAAGATTTCAAAATCTCTTGTAATATTGTTTAATACTTTAGCTTGATGGGTCTCTGCTAATTCATCCCTTCTTTGAGCTCCTTTAATCCGACTTGGTCAACAAGACCTTCGTTCCTGCTCCTTCTACTATATTAGATGTCAAATGCATATGATAGGTAGGACCCAATCCTTTATATCTTTTAACAATTTACCCTCTTCAATTATCAGGGTTGCCACTTGCACTACCTTCTGCTCAAGGCATCAACCACTCCATTGGCCTTTCTTAGATAATACTTGACTTGGTAGTCCTCGTTTCCTTAGTAGCTTATCCTTCTTCTTTACCTCATATTCAGCTCTTTCTGATCTGCTTTCAGCGGGTACTAAGACTCTATAATCACATAACAGTTCTATGGTTATCCTGTTTTACAACTAATACTTCCATATCTTTAAGGCATAAACAATATGCCTGCTAGCTCCAGGTCATGTGTCAGGAAATTCTCCTCATGAGACTTTAGCTGTCATGAGGCATAGGTGACAACTCTGCCTTACTACACCAGTACATATCCCAATCCCTGTTTACTCACATCCGTGCATACTATATTACGGTAGTGTCAGATCAGGGATCACTAGTACTGGAGTGAAGGTTAACCTTGCTTCAGCTCTTGAAAGCTCACCTCACACTTATTGTCCCATACGAACTGCTGAATCTTCCTGATGAGCTTGGTTAGTGATAGGGCAATCCTAGAAAAGTCCTGTTTAGTAACCTACCGCCCTAAGAAATCTTCTTATCTCTGTTATCGTCTTTAGCTGCTCCCAGTTGTCTTGCTTCAAACTTTACTGGGATCCCCGGCCAACACCTTCTTACTTAAACATGGCCTAGAATTTAACTTCATTTGAGCTAGAACTCACATTTACGTAGCTTGGCATAGAGCTGTTTCTCCTTTAGTGTACTCAGAATAGTCCTTAATTGCTGCTCTTGTTCCTCTTTAAGATTTAGAGTACCAAGGATGTCATCGATAAAGACTATGACAAACCGATCTAAGTACGGGTGAAAAATAAGTTCATATAATCCATGAAAGTAGTAGGGGCATTTGTTAACCAACGGCATCGCTAAGAACTCATTTTGACCGTAATAGGACCTAAAAGCTATCTCCAGAATGTCCTCAATCTTTATCCCCAGTTGGTGGTATCCTGATCATAAATTGATCTTAGAGAATACTGTCTGCTGCTCCAACTAGCTAGTCTAGCAAACTATTGATCCGTGATGTGGGATACTTATTCTATACCGTTACCTTATTCAGCTCTTGGTAGTCTGCGCACAACCTTAGACTACCATCCTTCTTCTTAATGAAGAGTACTGGATCACTTTAGGGAGATACGTTTAGCTCTAAGGAATCTCTTTTCTAAAGCTTTGCTAACTGTTTCTTTAACTCCGCTATCTCATTAGAGCTCATTCGGTGAGGGTGCTTCAATATTATCTTCATAGACCTTACTCAATTCTTTTGTCAACTTTGGACTATCTTTGCATACCTTAACTTTGGTCCTTTCCATTTGCTGGATTTTGTGGACTAGTGCACTCTTGTAAAAAATAGCTAATATTTATGGCCTTTTTTACACTCTCTTATATTACTTTACAAGGTCACCTGTCCTTAGGATACTCTTACCCAGGCATGCTAACTGAATAGTGTTGACAGGAATCCGAGGTACTGTATAATAATAGGCTTGAACCCTAGTATATTGTTGTCTTAGACCTTCTTGTTCTACCTTTAGTCGGGTCTTTCCAGCTTACATTCCTGACTCTAGCTTTTCTTAGGGTTTGTCTATCAATACTTAGTTCATCTTGTATCACAAAGGCTTCTCCTGTATTTGGAGCCAGCCTTAACACCCTTTTGTTCAGGTCTCTACAGCTCTAAATTTTCTAACTTTGGCTTTCCTCTTTAATCAGAAGAAAATTAGCTTAGCCTAATCAATGATAAGGTTATCTCAAAGGAAGTCATGGGTACTCTCTTTGTACTGGTCTACCACTGAAGGAGGTTTCTGTATCTTAAACTCGTCCCTAGTTTTCATCTTCCCAAGGAGGTACTGTACTCTTACTCTTATGGCTCAAGCACTTTCGCTTAGGCTCGATCTACTGCGAACTCGGGAGCAGCTACTACGCTCTACCATAAGCCTCTTTAAGATCCATGGTGACCTAGAATACTATCATCACTTTGAGCCATTTAAGATCTATGTGGGAGACTCTAGCCATAGGGTTGAGTGGTTAAAATAAGTCACATCCACTTAGTTGGTAACTTGATTGATCATTCCCCAAAACTATTCCAATAGCCAATATCATTCTCTTTAAGCCTCCTTTAATTCTCCAAGCCACCTATCTGCTTCTTTAAGTGCCGAACCAATCTGTCTTAGGAGTTCTCTTACTCCTCTAACTGCTCTTACTGTTCTTAGCTACTTTAGAATGGTATAAGGAGAGGACTTATGTAACTTCTCTTACTCTTGTTTCACTTGTAGTATGAGCATACTCTAATATGTATAATGCCTAGCAGTTCAATGTAAGGAGTATAAGCTCTTACTGGTTGCCATGTCGTAGCGTGCCGTCTAGACATCTTATCCCTAAAAAGGGATCCTCTCTTAATGTCGTAGTTGATTTTGGAAGTCATAGGAGAGGACTTATGAGGTCTCTCTTCTTTCTGCTTGCCCTTCTCTATTAAGCTCAGGACATTAAACCCTAGCTCTATTCTTGGCTAGTCATGCTTCCATTAGGGTGACACTCAACTCCGCTTCTTGCCTTTGGCCTTGGTTGCTCCTCTTTCCTACTTAGACAGGGTATCTTGCTCCATCTAGAGCAGTGTAACTTGACTCGGAGGACGAATCTCATAATTTCTCTAGGAAGACTTATAGCCAAGACACCTATCTCCTGTGAAGGGTGCCTCTCAACCTAACCCCAAGTGACAGAGTATCTATTAACATTATTGGGAACATGCCAACCTCAATAATGCTAGTTCCCACATATCTATCTATCTCATTCTCATC
>NW_021633488.1:0-41461 GCF_004799145.2 Neltuma alba
TGCGGGAAAAGCACAGCAATTTGACCATTTCTAATTTCTCACAGCGCGTGAACCCCGCCCCAGGCTTATGTGACAGCAATATATTTGACACCAACTATTCTTTTCTTCATTCCTACGGTACGCGAATCTCCTGTTGAAATGCAGTTTTCAACATTTTATTTCTTTTTTTTTTGGGGTTAAAAAAATGATTTAGATTAATTATGTTTGATAGGCTCAATAGTAAATTGGTAATATCGAGTCTCCTACCATTACTTGTTTCGTTACATTTTCTCTCCAAAGGATAGTTCCATCTAACATTAGGCAGCACGCCGATCTTGTCATTTCAAATAGAAGAAAACAAGTATAAAATTCCAAATTTTCCCCAAAAAAGAAAACTCTAATGTCATTAATCCACGGGTTAAAAAAAAAGAGAGAGAGAAAAAAGAAATCGTGAAAAATGACTGAACCAAATGGATAAACACTGGTACCATGTTGTCGGCCGTGAAAGGAGATGCTTAGGGTTTGTTTGGTTGTTGATTTTTTCTTGTGACTAATCATAGCTTAATCCGGACAGCGACACGTGGTGTGCTTGCCAGACAGCCGAGCCCACAGCCCACTCGTCTGGGCCGTTGACACACGTGAAGAGGATGAGTCTGGGCCCACCAATTGTGGGCCCCCCAATATCGATGGTGCCTCACGTGCCCCATCATGCCCCCGCAACTTTCCTTTTCCTGTTAAAAACAGAAAGCACTACCAACTTGCTTTCTTACAATCCCAAATTGTGTTTAAAAATTGGATTAGTAATAAACCTTCTAAACTCAGCTGCATTAATTTAGATTAACAACCTTTTGAATTAAAATCGTGTATTGTCATGTAATCGAGAAACATGCAGTGTGTGAGATCGCGGTTTGAAGTTCAAGTGAACATAATTTTGCCACCCACAGCCATTAGTTGCCACATCTATTAAAGAGACTACAGGTATATTACAGTCAATGCCCTCGTTCTTCAAAATTGTTCACTTTAAATAGACATGAATCACATGAACACACGAATTAATAGCGATTTTATATCCAAATGTGGTATTCGAGCATCAAAGACTATTTTGATCAAAACCATGCCTTGACATTTAGAAGAAAGACTTTTTCCTGGTTTTTTTTTTCTCAATTAAAGAATGAACTTGAATTTAAGAATTACTTACAAGGATTTTTTTTTCCTGGTTCTATTTATAAATATTTTGAAGACATTTCACCGAAACAGAAAAAGCCTTAAGTGTCATTAAATTTAATTTAAAACTTAATAACTTTGGAGCTTCACTCCTATGTGATATATATTTGACTTGTTTTCATGAATAACAAATGAAAGAATAATTGTGTTGATATTTAAAAAATTTTTAATTGTGAAACTCGCGAACAGAACTAAAGAACACTCTTTTTATGAAAAGAGTTAAAGGAAAAGAGGAGTATTTGCAAATTATTCAGTAGTGGGAACAACAAGATACATTTTCATCAATGGAACTAATTTGCGTTGAATATTTGCAGGGATATGATTAACGAAGCAGATACAAGAAAGAGGGCAAGAGAAAATCTGGAGGGGGTGCCCCACGGGGGGGAAGATATGAGGAAGTGGATTGAATGTCAGGGGCATATGAACACTGACTGCCATATCATGTCCCAACAAAACATCTTTGTTCTCATCAATTCCTGATGTTGACCCTTCTTCATGTATTTGCGCATTCCATGTATGCCCCATCTCTCCACATATCTTACTCTCTTTCTTTCTTAAATACTAATCATAAAAAAATTAGTTAGTATTTTCTTAGATTGTGTGTTGTAATTGAATAAATATATAAAAGTTAATAGTGCCCTTGACATCACGAAAGGTAACGTTGCCTGGTTGGGTGGTGAGTCACCGACTCACGAGGTCTCCAAGGACAGTGACGCTCCCACTCACACCTCACCCTCTGGGTTTTTTCTTCTTCTTTTTTTTTTGGCAATTTAGGAAACGTTTTGCTGTAATTTTTAGATTTTATGATATAAGAAATGATAATCCATCAATAATCTGGTTCCAAAAATATTCTTCGTTAATTAAGTAGGAGTTAATCAGAAGTTATTATATTAAATGAATGGTCCTTTTAAATGTCCATGCCATTTTTTGTTGGGCAAAAAATTACCATTTTTTTAAAAATAAAAGTCCTAATTGTACTTAATAAGATTGATTGATTTTCATGAGGCACTCTAAATTTGACCCAGTATGAATTTGAGGAATAAACTATTGTTTTATTCTCCGGGAATGAATCTCATAATTGATAATGATTGACGGCTTTTTCCTCCTGATCTCTCTCTCTCTCACGCTTCGCAAACTTCCATGAGATCCGAAGTTTCTAGCAGTTGCTCCCATTCCCAAACTTCCCATCTCTCTTTTTAATTTAATATTCACGGATTTCCTCGTCTCAAAGAAACCAACATAATAAATAATAATAAAATGAGCCAATAGGAACGCGGAAAAAGATACACCGTCAGCACAGCACGAAAATGAAACTTTTCACTGGATAGCGATGGAAGCAGTTTACAGTACAGATTCTTCTACTCAAAGTAAATCAGCTTTTACTTTCCTAAGAAAACAAACACAACTCTTCGGGTCCCCGGAAATCCCCACTTCGTGGTCCACTTCATCAGCGGCCCTTCATCGCCCCTGTCCCACCGTTCTCCTCATAATCAACGGCTCAAGTTGACGCTACACATGGGGCATTCTACCGACGACCTAGATTCACTATTCCACGTCCTTACTACTGTTATTGAGCCTCCATCCCCATGTTTAAAACGAGGGGACGACGCCGTACTGAGTATCCAGCATTAGATCCGAGGTGGGGTCTACCGAGCTGAACAGCCGGTCGAAATCCGACTCCATCTCGGTCCGTTTGGCGAACCGCCCTTTGATCCTCGGCCGAGTTTCTGCGTAAGCCTTTCGCGATGCGTACCGTATGGTTTTCTCAAACTTGCGGTTCTTCCTCTTCTCCCTGTATCTCAAAACGCGAGCTTCCCTGTTCATACCACTCACCGAACTTCCCGATTGGTTTGTGGAATTGCCCGCCGATATGATCCCGCTTGATTCCGAACTGTTACTTATGTTCCTCCCGAACGGGAACGATATTTCTGACGCCGTGTTTCCTCCGTCCGGGACCACTCCCACATCAACCGAAGAAGATGACACCTGCATATCACCAATTAGGTTTCAAACATCAGCACAACTTGAACTTCAATTCCTATTTTTGCCTGGAATGAACAGAGTTTCAGTGATACTCACGCTTTGGCGGCTAAATGACTGCGCTGGATAGCTAATTGAAGAGAGCTTCGATCTGCAAAAATCGATGTCGAAGCAACTCTCTGTGTGATTCATAACCGGAGCTTGAACTGGAACTACGCTATCGTTATTACCCGCTCTGTTATTGTTATTCTGATCGAAGGAGTTTGAGTAATCGAAATCCAGGAATGGATACTCCATGTCCGGAAAAAACATATCGCCCGATTTGATATCCGGAACATCCACGATCTTCGGGTTGAAATTCGGATTGGAAATTAGCCATGATGCTGATTCGGACTCTTCCTGAGGGAATCCATCGGATCCGATTCCGTTATCATTTGGAACCAGAAAGTTAAAGGCAGCAGCGGAGGATTTCGCCACAGAGTCGGCGGCATCGAAGAAGGGCTCCACAGGGACACGCTCGTGACGGCGAGCCAGCGGGTTGGCGGAGTGGATATCCGAATCGCACGTGAGGCAGAGCGCGGCGGCGTCGGCCTTGCACGTGACGGAGGCAGGGGCTTGCTCGCAAACCTCGCACATCCACACACGCTCATGCCGCGACGCAAGCTTATTGGCAGAGTGAATCTTGTTGTCACAGAGCATGCACAGAAAAGCCGAGTCGGCTCGGCAAAAAACCACAGCAGCCGAGGATTTGCAGGAGTCACAGGGCTTCGGCGGCACGGTCCAGCCACCGCTACGAAAGCCCCTGAGGCTTCCCCTCTCGATTCCCATAAAAACAGATTCTCGTTCTGGCGAAGTAGGAAGTTAAGCTGAGGGTCGGAAGCTGAAGGCCGAGACGCTAAAACACTTTGTTTGGGGAAGGTTGAAAACTTGAAATGAAGTGGGAGGGCTGGGGGCAAGGCTTTTCTAGCATCGAAGAGAGAGAGGAAATCTAGGTGATGACGAATGAGGGGAGGACACGTGGGTGAATATAAGCCACATGCAGGACAAATAATAGATATATACGAGTATCAATCCCCGTATGAGAGGGCAATAGTTGTCATTGTGAGTGGGGCCCATGTGAGGACCACAGAGAGAGATTCATTTAGATGCCCTGACGGGGCGTTTTATGAGAAGAGGCGACAAGTTGAAGTTGGCATGCCGCGACAACCCACATGGGATGGGACTCGTCTTTTCATTTTTCTTCTTTCTCAGAAATTACTTGATTTTTTTTTTTTTTGGCTTCTGCTTCTTGGGAAATAAATTTATCTTAGCGAGAGATTTTATTTTGCCGCTTTTGGGAAAAGAATGATGCGATATTTTTTCCTGTCCTTGGAACTATGAAAGGATGAGTTGTGTGTGTTGTTGAGGAGAGATGCAGGATCGATCTCGAAGAGAACAAGGTATTTGTTCATAGAAAGTCAGACAGCAACGGCACTTTCTCACCGATCCAGAATTCTTGCATGATTCTGGAAACACAAACTTCCATTCTTGGGACACAAGCTTCTGAGTCCCCAGAAAAATGCAAGCAATTACTAGTTTGGTTTCACCAACTTGAGGATTTTCTTCAAGAATATATAAATTCTTGAAATGTTCCCCTTTGCAAAGTTTATTAGTGAGATGACGTAAATCCGAGTATCAATATTCTCAGTGTGTAAAATTTATAGAGTGTTGATATTTTTGTGTGTAAAATTTTTGTGTCAGAAGGGTTTTGTTCCTCTCTCTCTCTAAATTTCCCCCTTTTCTTTCTTAAACAGCAGTGAAAAATTCAAGGGGGCGTACGCGTATTTCTGGATCCTTTTTCCCGGCAGCGTAGCTAACTATGGCCAAAAGTACAAATTGGGTGTTTAGGAACTATGAATTATATTTAAAAGTTAATTATTAGCACTAACGTATGGGTGATTAATTAAGATCTACGTCAATACTACCTCTAATTCTTAATATAAGATGTCGTTTAACTTTTATTTTAATCCTAATTATAAAACTCTAATTCATTTTATCTCTCATATTTATGTATTTTTTCTTAAGGTAGTCCCTCTAATAATAGTAGTTCTAGTCAATAAACTTGATTAGCAAGGATATTTTAGGAAAGACAACACTTATTTATTATAAATAACTAACTTAACTTATTTTTTTAATCTCTTCAAATTAGTTAACTAGCTTTCATAATTAAGACCAGAGATAGCATATAACAAATTAATAACGCAATGAGGTCGGCAAAAAATCTGTATAGATCTACATGGGGGAATAAGCCTATATCAACTTGATGTGCACCCACGACCTGTCCCCATAATGCTCATCCCCAACACATGAAAAGGACATTTTTCTTATATATAATTACGGACACTTGCTAACTTATGAACTAAGTCTAAATGTTTTTGTTGTTAGATAAATAAACTAAAAGATAAAACTTAAATCGCATCCAACCCAATGTTCTAGTTCACTGTGATCATATCAAAGATCTAAAAAACACAAATAAAGCAACTGGAGGAGAAGAAGTGTGAGTGTGTGTGTAAAATTACAATTCACAACACACACACACACCCCTCAGAAATTTAGTGAGCTTGTCTCTTCTTTTTTGAGGTCAAGAACGAACCTGCGAATAAGGAAACTAACATCAAATTGAGCTTTCTAACTATACCAAAAAGGGATAATGGAATTATATAGGCTAACTGGAGTCTGGTTTCCTAAATAAGCTAATAGCTAACTTGCCTATTTTAAACTAGCTAATTAATAAAGTATCAAAAACAATATAAATTGATAATTTATTGAGATATTTATATTTCATCAAATGCTCAAAATGGAAATATGAATTGTTGCTCATAGAATTATGATTTCTACCCCTCATTTTAATCAAAATAGTTGCATTAAAAAAATAAAAAGAATTGAATTAGAAAAAATGGTTATAACATTAGAGAGAAGAAGTATTTCACCCCATATATAAAAGCTCAAAGTGGCGCAGTAAGTGGATAAGAGGAGATAGACAAGATCATAGGACTAAGGTCACAATACAAACGCTATTAAAGGTGCATGAATAAATGTGTAGTTATAATTCCAAGGGAGAAAAGTGTGGTTTAATGGGTGTCATCTTCAACACACACAAATATAAGCCACTATGAACAAATTAAAGTGAATCTGTGCTACAAAGATTAATTTGAGAATGACCTCCTCGATCATCATGGACCATTTTCTTTCTTTGCCTTTTGGGAAAGTCAGATATTATCTTCAAACACAGTAATTACATATATATATATGAATTTTATTAATATTTTTTGGCCAGCCATCATTCTTATTTTAATATGATTCTTCTTAAAGATATGTTGATAGAAACCCTCGTTAATTTTACAGTCATATTTGAGAATTAATATGATGGGGTACCGAATATGATTGATCTAATGCAACATAATTCTTATTTTTCAATCCATTATTACGCATATAAAAAACTAGAATGTTTCATTAATTAATGAATTTCAATTCTATCTTTTGCCGTTAGCTGTGGCAACACTAAAAATAAACCAAACAAATTAAATGTGAAAAGAAAAGATGCACTGGACACAGGACTTTGTCCTCTAGCACTAAAGATGATTTGAAAGTTGAAAGATATAAAATCAATTAGAATACTCTGGACAAAAAATAAAATAATACCGATCAGATTACGCTTTTTGTGATTTTTATTGCTCTATCATGAGAACTGCAAAAGGACAATGGAAGTGAATAGAGAGGGGGGGGGGGGAATTTAATCGCAACAATGGAAGTGAATAGAGGGGGGGGGGGAATTGAATCGCAACTATGTGGGTCCATATGAAACAGTAAATTGATATTACATGTTGGCCCAAAAAAGGTGAATTGATATTACATAATCACTAAAATACTAACTATAGTCCTTATATATCTAGTTTTATTATAGAATCAATAACTCCCTAAAAAGTTTTAAATGGAATGAGATATTAGCCCTTGAAATATATATAATCAATACTCTCTTCAATCTATAAGAATTAGATAATCAATTTACAGATGCTATGAAAATTATCTAAGTTGTTTATTTTTAATAAAAGTGTGTTAATTTTATAAAATATGCTGAAAACTACCATTATCATCACAAACATAAAAAATCTCACTTTCATAGGTGCAATTAATAAGAAAAAAATAAACTGAGATTTTACATCCAGAATGAATTTAAATCTCTTTTAAGAGAGCATTAAATTTGATGAGGGTAAAAGAATGTATTGATGTTGTGCATTCTAATTGTTGGTGCACAAAATAGATGTCTCCTTATATCAAAATTTCTTGTCTTTTTGCTAAAATATCTAGATCCATTAGTCAAAATGCTAAATCACATGTTAAATATATGCTGATAATGATTAGAATTCATTAGGTTTGGAGGTAACTCCATCACATAAGATTTTTGCTTATCAAAAGAATTCATTCATTAAGCAAAAATTCGAAGCTTAGTCAAGTCTTGTTCCTGTCTTGGCTCTACAAAGTAAATTGATCAAAGGAGTTTGAGCCAAGAACTTCTTGATTCAATGATACCTCATACCTCCCCTCATAGAAAAGGTTATAGGTTGGTTATTTGCCATGACAAAATAACCAATATGGGTTGGGTGGGTGTGTGGGTCACCTATTCTATGAAAGAAGGGGGTTTAAGCTGCTTAAAAAAAAGAAAAGAGGCGCTGAACCATCCATATGGGGGCAACCCCTTACATTTAGAGTTTTGACAAGCCAATCAGCCATAAAATTACACAACCTAAGAACATAAGATAAATTAAATTAAAGTAAAATCTATGCAAGATTTAAGCAGACATTATAGATCAGTAACAAAAGTACTAGCCTTCCAAACAGGACAAGAAACTTGCTCTTTCACAACCTTCATTACCAATTGCAAAGAATCAGATTCAACTCCCAGCTTTACCATCACTTACGCTGTATCATTGGTTATTTCAAGAATAAGTACAGATTTACCAAAGAAACTGCTATGAACCTAACTGAGTCATACGACTGTTAAAAAGGCAGGGTGTCCATAAAAGTCTACAATTCAGATTCTCTGTCAATGTAATAGACAAATTAGTGATTAGTTCTGATTTTCCCTTTGTTTTTTTTTTTACTTAATTAATTGTGATGATTATCCAAGACTGAAGGGTTTAGGTTTTCAGGCGTCACAGGATATCCTTGCCAGCGCCACCCCACCTTTGGGATGCCTATCAGATCATTTATAAATTATAAATGTAATAATAGTCAACATTTTTCCTTAAATGAAAGAACTATTTTAGTGTTCGGACAATGTTACCCTCTTTGGCGTTAAGTGATTGGATGCATTAACAGACGGGGCAACTCAGTGTGAGCGTGCCACGTAAGCCCGCACCGCCCCGGTGGTTCTTTTTTTTTTTTTTTTTTGGACTCAGCCCCGGTGGTTCAACCACGCTTCTTCTTTTTGATTCGCTTCCAAGATTCTCCCAACCCTACTTTCGTCCACCTACATTTTCTTCTCCTCTTTTACCCATCTCCTTCATTTTTCTATTCGTTTCCTCCTTCCTTTGCTTCCAATCTTTTGTCCCTTCAATTTCATTCTCAAGCAGGCAAGTTAAGTTCAGATGATTTATTATTATTAGCTTAGTTTTTTAACAGATAATATTTAATATCCGATTAATCGTTGTCAGATGAGCCAGTCTTTTAGAAGACAGTTTTTTTCACATTCATATGAATTTAATTAGAGATATGGTATTGAAACAATCATAACTTTTTGGAAGAATTATTGTGAGGTTTAAAAAAAATTTAATTATCAAAAAATTGTCATAACAAGGGAACAACATAATAAACATTGATTCCCTCTAACCTTTTCTATTCCCAGCTGGACGGTGCGTGAGGGAAAAGGACCTGGAGACGAAGCATATTCAATTATTTTATTTAGAGTCAAAGCATTGAAATGATAAGTTGCTCAAAATGGAATGGAGGATGACGTCGCACATGATGTCACAGCTCGATGGGGATAACCAACCAGATAATATTCTGATTAAAAAAAAGACGTGAAATATTATAGAAGAGATAAATTTATTTATTACAAAGTCGGTCCTGACATTCCACTACGGATGCTCAGTCAGAATTCGAGAGTTATATTAATATACATTGAACATATTCATTTGCATTGAACTGCTCAATTATTTGCTGCTCCTACCATTTTAGGAAGGTAATACTTAATTAATAGCCCTCTCACATGATAATATTATCATCTCATGGCAGCGTATGTTTGATACCCAACATTAATAAAAGCAAGCCCTTACGCGTATTTTTTTCCCATTCTTTATTGGGTATAAGAAACTCACAAAATCAAATGCGTATAATTTCATATTTGAATAAGATATGAGGAAGTTTGGTTAAACGGTCCTGATAAACTCTCATTACCATCAATGCATCTTTATGGTTATCATCATACTACCTCCAATTCTAATTATAAAATCTCATTTATATCTATAAATAAGATCTTATAATTAGGATCAGAAATAGTATTTCATTTTTTATCATGTTAAACTCAAAATTATAACTTTTGCTTCAAGAGAAGATAAAATCTATATTTTAATACGTAAAATCCGATGGGGCCAGTGTTGTTGTGAAGGACCCACTATTATAATAGCATTGGATGACTATCATGTTCAACAATATAATTAGATTAGATTATTTTTTGTCAAGATAGATGAGATCATGGACGGTGTAAATTATAAAATTAACATATTAATTCACTGTAGTCATGTTTATAATTTGAATTAAAGTAAGGAAAAGAAAAGGAAGAATGGAGGCAGAAGTTGGAAGGAAAGGGACGACACTACATCTCGAAGCCAAGAGTTTCTGTATTTTGGGGGACATTTTGCACTAAGAACTATTTCTGTGTTTTGCTTCAACAAACCATGGTTTATAACGTTTGATGACTGAGAATTTACGAACTTTTTTTGAAACTATAAGTGAATGTTTATAATTAAATTTGGTCTAAACGATTGAAAAAAAAACAACGATAAAGTTTTAAAGAAAAATACAGTAGAGAGAGGGGGGAAAGGGAAAGTTCGTCAGGTAGTGAGAATGTAGAGAAATAAAGAAGGAGAGGGGTGGGTGGTTGGTGCGGGATGGGTTTGGCTGCCCTGCCGTCAAAGCCACAGCTTTCGGCATTTGGTGACAAATTTGGGTGACTCATTCTTTAATCTTTATCTTTTCTCATTCATTACTTTTTATTAGTTCATTAACACTTTTGTCCGTTCCCCGCCTTAATTAGGTTGCAGGCTGGGCCGACGAGCGAGCCTGATCAGGTTGGCAGATTAATTGTAGTAAAAGGAATCAGTATTACTTTTAATATTTGAATTTCTCTCTCTCTCTCTCTCTCTCTCTCTCTCTCTCTCTCTTTTAAATACCCCTGCAACTTCAGCCGTGAAAGAAATTAATCTTCACAAAACAAAAAAATTGTCAGATAAGTATGTGTGAATCGCAAATTGCAATTTTTGATGCCCTGAGTCCAAGGCCTTCAAAGAGTTTTAAATTAAGCTTTCATCAATCAAGTCTCTCACACAGATCCTTCCAAAAAAAATCTTCTTTGTCGAATTCCATTAGATCGAAGCCAAAAAAAAAAAAACACTGAACACACATTTATTTCTTATTTTAGAATTGTCCCATTCCTTTTTGGCTATCTATGTCATTAATATCACACGGTCTTGCCTGGCCCTCTCGCCTCTAAAATCAACTTTTTGATTTTCAACTTTCTCACTTTATCACTTCATCTTACCTCTTCCTTTATTTCTAAGAAATCATCCACATGATCCACGCACCCAATGATTTCTTCAGCCTCTTTATAAAATTTTTCTGCATTTTTGGCTCCCCCAACAAACAAAATTTTAATTTTAATTTATACAGAAAATCACATTTTAACTTATCAGTGTAGGTTTTTAATTCCATGGTTGGGTTTTCCCCCCTTATCTTTCGAAGAAGAAACTTGCACACTCAACATATTCACAAAGGTCGAACATTAAGTCTTATATTTAAACAAGACTTCAACAAATAGTTGGTGTCCTGGGTCAAATTAAACGATCCCCTCCCATCTTTGCTGATACAGTACGTAAATTTTAATTACTCCTTACTTCCTCCGTTTCTTATTATAAGAGACGAATAACCAAATTACGTTGATAAAAAAAACAGTTAAAATTAGTTAAGAACAATCCATGTGTAAAAAGTATAATTTTTTTCTCAAAAATGCCCTCATAATAAGAAGAGAGAGTATGAGAGAGAACAATTAAATTATTAAAAGAAAGAGAAGTGGGAGGGAGAGAGTGTGTTAGTTGGAAACAATAAATATAGGTAAAATATGAAATCAACACGAAAAAATAGAGACAACTTTTAAGTGTCACTTATATATAGGAACATGCTATAAGTATCAAATGTCTCTTATAATAAGAAACGGAGGGAGTATTTTATATAATATCGTTTACCTGTTGTTGCACCGGATTTGAAAATTTTTAAGTTTATGTGTATCAATAAACATGATTTAAAAATCTAGCTATGGATTACTGTTTTCATGATGTGAAAGTTATATATGGTGAATAATTTTTTTTCCCCAAAAATGAGATTGAAAGATAACGATTGAGGACCTTATCGATCTCTAAATTTCTCATTAAACCTCCATCAACCCCCGTCCACGTGTATTAAGATACATAAACGTCGTTTAATTTTTCTAAAATCAAGCAAATTTTCAAAAAATAAATTAATTGTTTAAAATAATTTTTTAAAAAAGGACCAGTAGTGAAGAAGCATGATGCAGCAAACAAACTCATCAGATCAGTAGATGATAACAAATGGGATTTTTTTCTTGAAGCATTTTATAATGTATTAACAAATTACCTAACCACGTTTCTTGGCCGCTGAAACGATATTAATTATTTTATTTATGATCGAAATACTTTTATAACTGATCCACAAAACATGAAATTAGATTATCCTATCTGATGAGGGTCTCATCAGCTCATATGAACAACAATAATTTCCATTATTGCGCAGAAATACACTGCGTTATTACAACTTTATTTATTACCATAATATTTAGGGAAATTAAGCATACTATATGTATATATTTGATTCCTTTCATGCTTACTGCGGCCGTACCCCATTATTAATTGTTATCTACAGTCCCTTTGCTTCATCCACAAAACGATCACAATTAACAATGGCTTTAGGCTTCAAATTTGCAAGCTGAGAAGAAGATGATGATCCCAATTCACATTGGCCAAAGTTAAAGCAGTGGCTGCAATATGATTTGCACTCAGTCCTGCAGCTTCAGTTTGATCTGCCTGAGACCCATGGTCGATGTATCTATCAGGCAGTGTCATCGGCCTCCACTGAAAGAAACAACCACACAAACTCAGTAAAGTCTTAATTAAACACTAAATAACAAAACATGCTTCCAGTTCATATAGAAGGATGATGAAATTAAAACGACGAGTTATTAAGATTGTAATTAACAATGGTGATACGTTATACGTACCTTGAGATTTCCATCAAGCAATCCGTTTAAGCCGAGGAAATGGGAAACATGGGAACCAAATCCTCCAATGGCTCCCTCTTCAACAGTGATGAGAATTTCGTGCTGTTTAGCCAGTTCCGTCATCAGACCTCGATCCAGAGGCTTACAGAATCTCGCATCAGCCACAGTGGTAGAAACCCCATGAGCTTCAAGGATCTTTGAAGCCTCGACACAATTCTGTACCGTTGTCCCGTATCCAACCAGAGCAACTCTGCACCCTTCCTTTATAACTCTTCCTTTTCCAACCTGTATATACATGAATTTCAATTAGCTTTGCTTACAGTTTCATTGTTCTGATAATCCTCAGCATTGCGTGATGAGTTATTAAGTAATAATAATTAAGTACCTCCAAAGGCGTGCCCTTGTTATTTGGTGGAAGTGTGGTTCCTATTCCGTTTCCTCGCGGATATCTGAAGCAACATGGCCTGTCATCGATGGCCACAGCCGTTGCGATCATATGCATAAGTTCAGTTTCGTCCGACGGAGCCATAACCACCATGTTGGGTAAGCAGGCCATGTACGTAGTGTCAAAGGCTCCACAGTGAGTCGGACCATCAGCTCCCACAAGGCCAGCTCTATCCATGGCAAATCTTACTGGTAGCCTTTGAAGGTCCACATCGTGAGCTACCTGCACCAACAGCCACAATGCCAAATATCAGACAATGAATACATTTATTCTCAACTCACTTTGGAACGTTTAAGATTAAAACCCTCTCAGTAAATATGTTTCTTAAGAATGGAGCTTGTGTTCTTCTTCTTATTGTCGTGAGGTTGGTTACCTCTACCAACAGCTTGTTTGTTGGTGACAAAGGACATATTTTAAACCATGGGGATGGACTAACTAAACATTAATGATTATGAAGGGAAAAACCTGATCGAAGCCTCTCTGAAGGAAAGTAGAGTAGATGGCACAAAAGGGCTTAAAGCCTTCAGTAGCAAGGCCAGCAGCGAAGGTAACAGCGTGTTGCTCTGCGATTCCCACGTCGAAACACCTATTAGGGAATTCTTTCTGGAAGAGGTTGAGTCCGGTGCCACCTCCCATGGCGGCGTGGATGGCCACGATTTTGTCATCAACCTTAGCTTCCGCTATCAATGACTCTGCAAAGTACTGTGTGTAAGAAAGTGTACTTGTTTTCTTCTTCATCTGCTTCCCTGACCTTGGATCAAACTTCACAACCCCTGCACACACGAAGAAAAAAACACAACCCCGCCATATTTTTGCTACTTGTACAATGATCATAACAATATAAAAAACAGGTCTTTTGAACTAGTAATATAGGTACCGTGCATTTTGTCTGGGGCATTTTCAGCAGGGAGATAGCCCTTTCCTTTCTCAGTGATGATATGAACGAGAACAGGTCCGATAAGTGGCGAGGTCTTGAGGTTCTCAAAAACATATGTGAGGTCTTCCATGTTATGCCCATTAAGAGGACCGATATAGTACAGCCCAAGCTCTTCAAACAAACACACACCAGACCCACCAGCCACTCCTCTCACTAACGTATCCAACTTTGCAGCAACCTCATGTGCCTGGCTTCCCATTTGCTTCGTGATCCCCTGTTACGTCCGTCACCAAATATCAGGCTTTCAAGTTCTTGGGCTTATTAATAACTCCAAAACAAGTTGAAACAAGAAAGAGAGCGTTGTTATAATTAATTAACCAATTACCTTAGCAGCTTCACGCAACTTAAGAAAATTTTTGTTGGATTGAAGCCTGGTTAGGGCTCTGCTTAGGGCTCCAACAGGTTTGGCTGGGCCATCCACGGTTGCAGTGGGAAGCGAGACCTGTTCGTTGTCGTTTAAGACAATAATAAGCTTGGTGTGGTGGAAACCAGTGTTGTTCAGGGCCTCATAGGCTTGGCCTGCTGTGAGGGCTCCATCTCCTATAACAGAAATCACATGGTTGTTCCTCCTCATCAAGTCCCTCCCAACTGCCATTCCTGATAGCCACCACACAAATTAAATTGTTTCCAAGATTTGTTTTTTCATTTTTGGTCACAGGAAAAGTGGGCTTATATGGCCCACAAACTTTCTCGGCCTATATATGTGTTCCTTCCCGTTCAATTTTTCGGCCCGTGGATCTCTAGACCTGCTGATTCCAACAACAATGGCATTCACAACTTCACATGCTTTTACTAGGAAGGCTGGGTCTAATGAGGCCTGTCCCCTTATAACATGACAAATCAAAATTTAAATACTTGTTGAATGATGTGTTCATATTTAACACCTAACAATACTTTAGATATGATGGTTTTTAATTGTAGGATAGTCATATGTTTAAAAAAAAAAAAACCCATGCTTTTAAGCCGTGCACACGTACTTACAAGATTCTACGACAATACTTTCTCCTGTTAAAAATATAAGATAAATTTTGTTGAATGAGTTAGGGTTTTTAAGGAAAAACCATAAAAAAGATCTCTGAAATAAAAAAGTTATACACAGGGACCCGTTCACAAAAATTATTGTCAAAATCCATACTAATATTGTCATGAATCTTTATTTGTAATTTTTCTATTTTGACGGTCTTTTTTTGCCATTTCCTCCTTTTAATAAGATAATATTTATTTTTGTTTAAGTATTTAGTGATTTTTTCCAATTTTACCTCTAACATATATTTTCCTTTCTCTGATTCATTTATTTGTTCTCTTCATTAATAAGGGCATATTTGAAAAAAAAAATATGCCTTGCATATTTATTGTTCTAAAATGATTTTAAATAATTTCTTAATAAACGCATATGAATAAAATTTATCTTATATTTTGAAACGGGTGGAGTATTATTTTCCTGGAGCCAGCTACGAATTTATCGGAATTTTTTTTTAAAATTTATTTCAAACTTAGAAGAAGAAGAAGAAGAAGGAGCGGCCTGTGAAAAAAATTAACCGCAGCAAGCAAATGAAGAATCTAAACAGTGATTAATTAAGATTATGAAAAGAGAATCTAATCAGAGAATAATGAAAAATGAAAAGACATGTATACCCAAGCCAGCTGAAATGCTAGTAGAGCTATGACCAACTCCAAAAGCATCATGAACACTCTCATCCCTCTTCGGGAACCCGGCAAGTCCATTCGTCTGTCTGATAGTATGCATTCTGCTTCTCCTTCCCGTCAATATCTTATGCCCATAGCTCTGCAAGAAGCCACCCAACCATTCACACACACACACACATATATATTCTACGAATCATTCACACACACACAGACAGATTATTCATTAAACTCTCAAATCAAAATGGTTCATTTGTGTGTTACCTGATGGCCAACGTCCCAGATAATCTTGTCGGTTGGACTGTTGAAAACATGGTGAAGTGCTACAGTTAAGTCAACCACCCCCAGGCTCGCACTTAAATGGCCTCCTGTCTTCGACACTACGTACACTATCTCCTCTCTCAGTTCATCGGCCAGATCTTCCAGTTCCTGGGCATTTCATAATTCTTCAGTAATAATGTCACTGTCAACACGTGCGCCAAAACGCACCGCGTTAAAATAATCTGGTCGATGCAGTTAATCAACTCAGATACATGAAAATTAATGAGTGTGCACGTGAATTCATTAAAGCCACTTTTTGTCAGTTACTTTTGCCGCTCAACAGAGTCAGACCTGAATGGACAGATTCTTCATGTGGATTGGGTGGTTGATTGTGTCCAGGATCGGAGTGAAGGGCTTCTCTCCTGAGAAGTTCAGATTTCTCCTACTCTGAATCTTTGGATCATCGTTCTCTTTGCTTCCTTTGGGTCTCTTCGAGTCCTCATCAGCATTAGCATTATCCCCTTGTTGAGCACATATCGCTCTCTTCATCTGAGAAACATATCATCAAATACACGAATTAACGTTAATATATATGTGCCAGCACCGACAGAATCAATCCATAGATTTTTGCCTTTCTGCTTCTGAACTGGTATATGTTTATCAGCATACCCTTTGGAAGAAGGAGGCAGAGATTTGGGTTTGACGATCTGGGACGAAGCAGGATTTGTGCAGGTCACTGAACTGGAAAAGCGGAAGGAAGGAGGGTCGAAGAACAGAGGAAGCCATTGTTGAAGCAGAAGGAATATGACGAGGAGAGGAAATAGTGAGAGTACAAGCTCGATGGCTCTGTGGTTGTGAAATATGAGCAGGACTTTCAGGTCAATTTATAGCCAAATTAGTCGCAACAAATTAATGAATAAATCTGACCTCATTACTTAGCTTTACCAAACAGAGAAAATCTGACCTCATTACATCGCATTGAATGAGTTGTTTACTCCTAGTTATTTCTTCCTAAGGCATTACAAGATACAAATAATTGAACCATGTAATTAAAGTCAAAATTGGTTGAGGACAATAATTAATTCATACAATTTAAAAAGTTAATTAAAATCTGTTAAAGATAATAAATATGTAAAACAATACAACTTATTTTTCTAAAATATTCTTATTTATGAAGAGGTAAGTAGGAAAGAGAATGAGTGGGAAAAAAGAGATGAAGAAGACTTATAATTTATTAAGGGTAAAAATAAAAAAATTATTCAATAATCAGACAAATTCAAAGTGATACTTATAAAAAAAAAAATCAAACTTCAAAGATTTGATGCTTATATTTTGAACCAGATGAAGTAATATAAAAAAATATTTTTTTGAAATATATCTTTATTTATGGAGAGTGACTAAATGAGAAATAGAATGAGTTGGGAAAAAAAAGAAAAGATGAAACAAAGAATTGGTTAATTGATGCAGTGCATATTTATATCTATAGAAAAAAAATGAAACGAGTATATTCTATATATAAAATTCGATGACTATGATTTTATGGCTGCTAGGTATGCTATAACTTATGGCTGTTAGGTATCCTATAATAGGAGGTCACGAAAAGGAATTATCACAATTCGGTCATATGAATTTCTTATTTGCTGACACTACCACAACTAGAAAACTTCAAATTGATATAATTGTCAATAATTTGTATGGGAGAAAGCAAGGATCGCGTTCATTGGGAACATTTAATTTTTTTGAACAAACTATTTGAATTATTTTCATTTCATTTTGGAAAATTTACTTTTAAGATGTATTTGTTTTATTCTTTAAAACAAAGGAAATACTAGAATAAAACAAAGACCCTATGAACCATTTATATTCAATTTAAATGAAGAATTTATTCTTACACTCGTATTATATAAAAAAATAATTATGAAAATGTTACCATATCCCTATTTTTATTGCTCTACGAATTACAAGAAATGAACCACTGCTATTCATACTTGATAAATAATAACTATTGGTAAAGTTTTTATATTCTATACAAATATAAAACTCCAATATATACATTTTTTAGATGAAGTAAGAGTATCTTCAAGTTACATTGGACTTGAGACTGATCCCTTTCGGACCTAGAACTGGTAAGGAATAGCCCTCCCAACAAGTACGTTTTTCGGGATTCGAACTTATGTTCTCCTCTTTACGTGAGTGAGACCGCTATCATATCAACTAATAACTTGTTGGTTCCAATATATACATTTTTATCACAACAAATCTTTATTTTCTTTTGCTGTCGTCTGAATACTTCTTACAGGATATGATTGCTAATTAATATTTCTATACATAGCATTCATATAATATTTCATTCATGCATTTGCTATCCATAGAGACAGATTTATACAAAATTTAGATATTGGATAATTGACTTTTTGTTCGTTTTCTTATTATGGAATTGAATGTATCTGGTGATGATTAAAGAGAGGTTTCATGTTGGCAAAAACAAAATTATATTTATATAACCACCCTTTTTTTATTATCAACTCTCCAAATATATTGTTTATACCTTGGCATGTTCAAATTACAATCTCCATTTCATTTTTCTGAAATTCGGTGTAATTTTTTATTCACACATTCAAAATTAATCATGCGCAGCACATTTAGAGAAGACAATAAATATGTGCATGCACACTGATATGTAGGTACATTGTAATATTTCATAAGATCATGTATTACTAGATTTTTCTGATTCTGAAGATAAATCCTAATATTTGTATGAAGATTATTAGTGATATTATTCCATACATACTTGGTTTTAATGTTAGTTAATATTTCTAGTGATGCATGAGAGAAATTATAACTTAATACCCCAAAAAAAAGTTGATGAGAATCTAAATGCTTCAAATTAGAACACATATCATATCGCAGTCTCAAATCGATTATAAATTAAGACATATAAGTAAATCAATTTTATATTGACCATTATGTTAATGCATGGTGATATTGATTTGCTGACTATTACTCCATCTGTTTATATTTATAATTTTTGGAACACATTTAAAAGATGTTTAAATTTTTAACCAATCTTTTTATGTTTGCCCCTGTTAATTATGTATATGATTATGTATATTAATTATCTCTCCAACATCTCTTTTTTTTCGTACTTATTTTATTTCTCATTAACTATCTCTCCCCACGTAAAAAGGTATTTTTAGAAAATAAAATATTTTTTTTACTCATTCATTATCTTTAACTAACCTTTTAATTTATATAATTGAATTATTTGTATATTATATATAGGATTGGATGGGTACGGTATTAAAAAGGTCAAATTGAGCAAGGAAAATTACAGATTCTTATTTTTGTAAGTGACATAAAAAAAATCAAAATACAGTATTAAATGCAAATGATTAATGGGGAATGAATTCTACTGGTTAGTTGTATCATATGCTCAACCTGACCAAATTCACTTTTATTTAGTTATAATTCAATGCACATGGTGCAAAAATTAAACATACTAATAACCACTATGATCCTCATTATTATTTTTTGGGTATAATTCAGAAATTTTCAAGTCATTTTAGGTTTGAGACTAACCAATAAGTGTTCTCTTTCTTATAGGAGGTGAGACTGCTTACTATCCCAACCAATAGCTTGTTGGTTATGACTCTTATAAGAAGAAATTTTGATTTTTTTTTATTTGTCACTTATACCCTTTTCAATGCCTTGTTTCTCTTTTTATTGGTTACTTATTTGTCCCTTTCCAATTCTACCCGTATTAATTATAGTGAAGATGAAAGGAGAATGAATGAGTAAAATAAAATATGCTACTATTTAATGCGTTCTAAGAAATTATTATGAGTGATAAATAATGAGGAGCATACGGATATTTTTAACCAAATTTCAAACATTATGCAAGATGCATGTCCCTGACAAGTGAAATGGATTCATTCATTGATGTTAGGACAAAAAGAAATTTTATCGTTGTTTGTTCATGTTTCTTAAAAGAGACTTTAATTTTAGGATTAATATTATTGTTAGTCTTTATATTTTGATCAAATTTTAATTTTGATCCACATAGCTTTAAATTAGTGGCTTTGGTCTTTACAATTTTATAAAGACTTCGGTTGAGTTTAGGTATGGGAAAAAAAAAGAAAAAGAAATGATGTTGCCTCTTGAATCTGAAAAATGGAGCAATATTTTTCCCTTAGACTGACATTTTCTTTTGCCAAAAACTTATATTATTTTAACCATCAGTAGATAGAGAAAATTATAAAGAAGGCTGCTAAATATTACGAAGAATAAGTTTCCTTAAAAAATTAATGCCGACTAAGAGTCTAAAATTATAAACAAATGTTAAGAAGCTAGTGTTATTTCCTACCATTGTAAAAACAAGTGATTAAGCACTTTAACAAACTTTAATCGGTTATGTATCTTTTGATCGTCATCGTCATTTGTGACAGTGCTAGTAAGTAATTAGAAAATAAAAAAAATTACTTTAATAATAGTTGAATTTGTAAATTTCTAAGAAACACTCATAAATGTTGAAGGAGGAATCCCAAATTACCACACTAATTTAATTTAATACTTAACTGATATAAAAACACATTTACTTATAAATCACGTATGTTCGAAAATTTTTGAATAAACACTTATAAATTTTGGAAAGAGACTTGTAAATCAGCACAACGTTTGACAACTTAGACAGCGTAAAGGAACACTTGTAAATTTATTATGAGATTTGCCCTGTCGGCCCAATTAGATAGTTATTGGTCAAAATATATTGATAATAAGTAATGGTCTTTCACAATTATTTTTTATCTTAGATATTTATTTTATATTATTTTTTAATAAAAGACTTATTTATAATTTTATGGGGTTTATTCAAAATTTTCTTTTATCACTAACCGTCAAAATAATGGAAGTAAGACCGCTCTATCTTTTGGACTTAACACAAGAATAGAGAGTTATGGATAAAACTTTATACATATTAGCCACAACCCAAATTCAGTTCAGAGCTTCAGTCAGCGTTTTGCAGTTACAATCCGAGATTTGTACGGAAAAAAATTACAATCCGAGATTAGACCTGCCCCAGTTAAAATATTAAAAACATTCATATATAAGTCTGCAAAATATAAAAGAAAACATTTATATATATATACAAAAACATATAAAGATTCAAATAATTTTTAATAGAATTGTAATTCTCTAATGTAACTGTAATTTTATAAGTTGTAACCCATTAATATATTAATATAATACTATATTTGTTTTTTTTTTTACTATAGCATAGGTATCCTTCTATTAGAAGCAATTCTATTTGAGGTACTGTTGGGTACTAAATGTGGGCACCTCTCCCAATATGGATTCAAACTTTGGTTCGTCATGTTATGAGGGACTAGCTCCTTTTGCTAAATCTAACCTGGTCTGGTTCTAAATATAATATTTTAATTTATTTTGTTTTCTAAATTTATAATTTTTTTTCCTAAAGCATCCCTATTGAATATAAAGATTTTTCCCTTTTCACCAAAAGGGCGTTCTAATATATATAACTAAATAAGGAAATTTAAAAAAATTCAACATATTTTTGTTACAAATAAACAATTTAACTGATTTTATTAATCTTCTTAAATTAGTTATCTACTCCCCCTGGTCAACAAGCTAATTCACAAAGAACACAAAATAATAGTTATATCATTAAATGTGTTTTAAAAGTATAAAATTTTCCAAACCTACCCTTATAATAAACTTCAAGGAGTCGGTGAAAAGCTATTTGTATCAGTAATAATAATTTGTAACCGGGGATAAATTAGGAAAAAAATTTCATTAATGACCCTGTTGACTCCGTATAATAAGGACCAAAATTTTAGATAATACCTTGTAATAAGAACAAGAGGGAGTAGTTTTTATATTAATGATGAGAGAGATAGTAAAAAGAAATGATATGATGGCGAATTATTTTCTTCCTTTGCTGTGTATGAACTCTTCTCTCGATTCAAATTAAATTTAAAGTTTAAAATTCAAATCAAACATGATTTACTGGAATGACTTTTCGTGTTCGCACGGTCGTTTTCTTTGTTGTTTTACATATGTTACGACCGTGCATGTGTCGCACTGTTCATAGTCCAATACCACATTATCACATCTACGTAATCATATTTACTGTTAAAAAAAGAATAAGACGTTGATTCTAATACAAAATTAATAAACAAATAATAACATTTACCTCTCATTATAATTGATTACTAGATGAATCTTTATATATTATAGACCAAATTATATAAAACTCTTATGAAATTTATGTCATATGTAAATAACTTATTTAATTATTAAAACTTTACAATAAATGACTGTCATACTACGAGTATTAATTTTTTTTATTATTAATTACAGAGGACTTAAAGTGTAGAGGGTTTATATGCATATATAACTCAGTGCTAAAGGTCATATGCATTAAAAAAAAAAGTTTAAGGAGATATAAAAATTGATAGTTTCGCGTTAGTTACGTAGCCTTGAAAGTTTAGGGGATTTATTATCACATTTTAAATATGACAGAGGTTATAATTTGTGAATGATTCTGAGTTTAGAGAAGTTTCATGTAATTTATTTTATATTATATGCACTTTGAATAACAATGCTATACGGGTTCCAGTAAATAATATGATTTATTGTAAATTTTAAGTTTTATTATAATATTACTATATATATCAACAAATTAAAGGTTACGTAGGAGCCAAAAATAAAAAAACTAACTAACTAACTAAAGGTTGCAGGTAACTGCACTAGCTGACCGTGATGGATCTTAATAAAATAAGCCAGTTCACTATATTTGTTAATTGTTTGTCACCAAGCAATTGTTATTATATGATTGCTGGTCAACAAAATTATTATTATATAATTTTACTATGCTCGACAGAGGCAAGGCGGCGTCCCACAGAGAAGGGCAGGAGTTCAAGGTGAAATTAATTAATTAAGGACTTAAACTAAATGATCGAATAAATTAATCATTTTATTATCGAAGTGTTATACACTTATCCTATCTCTAGTACTTAATATAAGATCTAGTTAACTAATTTGAGTAGATTAAAAAAATTAGTTAAATTAGTTATTTGTAATAAATATTTGTTGACTTTCCTAAAATATCTTTACTAATCAAATATATTTGTTAGAACTATAATTATTATAAAGACTACGTTAAAAAAATAGATAAATACGAGAAACAAAATGGATCAGGGTCTTTTATTTAGGATTAAAATAAAAAGTAAACGAACTCTTATATTAAAGACCAGAGGTAGTATAATACATCCCACCTCTTAACATATTATTTAATAGAAAAAACCATTTTACATGCATTTATATTTTTTTAATTTATAATATGGTACCTATACATTTTTTTTATTAAATCCTTTAACAATTAAAAAACTTAACAAAATACAAATCGACATCAAATATAAATAGCTTTAAAATGATTTTTCCTATTTAATACACACGTATGTGTGAAATTAAATAAAGGCTCATACAAGATCTATGATCGATGGTCATTTGTATCGCCTTGGTGTTATTTTCATCAGACCAACATTACTATTTTGCCTAATTATGATCATGTTATTTAATGTTGAGCAATTATTAATCAGTCAAAATGACAAGTAAGAAAATTCAAACACATGAAATAAACATAAAAATAATAACAAGAACAAGAACACTATCTACGGATAAAACCTAGTTTCCCAAAACTTAGGCTGCCTCTTTGACTTAATTAAAGTAGCTCAAAATTCAAATACCTGTTTTTGGCATTGATCATGTGCCTCATGTTTATATGATGTCCTTTTTATATTAAATGGTTTCCTCATTCTACCCAATCACATAAGACGTTCATTTGAAAATAAATATTATCTTCAATCCTTAATATAAGAACTAATTAACTAATTTGAGTAAATTAAAAAAATAAGTTAAATTAGTTATTTGTAACAAATAGGTGTTGTCTTACCTAAACTATACTCTTACTAATCAAGTGTCATTTGATTGAATATTTAATATGTGTAACTACTATAAGGACTACCTTAAAAAAATTAATAAATATGAGAGACAGAGTAGATTGGGGTTTTATATCTATCATCAAATTAAAAATCAAAATAGTTATTATATTAAATGTCGGAACTAGTAGTTATTACTATCTTGATTTAATCTGTACTTCAAATTCCCTAAATTTTAAATAATAAAAAGGTCACAACAAGGGTAAATGACCAAAGGGAAGTCGGTATCGTAGTATCCTTGTTTCCGTTTCTAGGACCTGGAATATTAAGCAGGGTTAAATTTAAAATTAAAATTATAGTGAAAACAAGTAAAAATTTACTTTATAAAATATTTTAATAAAAATTTAAAGTTATAAACTATTCACATCAGATTTTAACAATTTAAATTTATTCATGTATTTTTTATGTGAAGTTATTATTATAAAATGTTAAATTTAAACTATTAAAATTTTAATCCAATAGTAATAAAATAAAAGGTAGAAAAAGAGAGATTCCGCTAAGTAAGAACCGTCTATTAATTAATTAGAAAATAATTAATCACATAAAAATAATTAAGTTTCTCATACACCAAACATTTCAAATAATATTGACGAATTTAAAAATTTTACTCTGGTCAATTTTTTTTTAATAATTTATCTCAAGATATCCAATACAACCATCAAACTATATCCAGCATCAATTAGTCCGATGAAAAAAAAAAGCTCTTGATCTAATTTATTTTTCACCTTCAATATTTGAACTCTCAATTTTATTTAAAACAAACAGAGTTTATTTTTTCCACTTAACCTCACCACCATGTGTAAATTTGATCAAATATAATAAATGTGGATTAAAATTTTAAAATAATACTCAATGTCTGCTATTATTTTCACACACACACGCGCGTACATATATTGTGAACGGGGCTCACGAGGTCAAGTTTTGCAGCTTGCCCATCAATGTGTATGTGTCTTAGGACACGTGCTGCAGTATTAATCAACCAATGCATGCATGGTTGTTAGAACTGATGTTGAAAAATATAAACGTGTATATACAAATGATGAATTAAAAGCGGAGGACAATTTCAAATTAACAATTGTCACAAAACCTAGTACTCGTTTTCTGTTGTTGTCAAGTTAATGTTAGTAAATGCTCTCGTTTATCTTGGGGGGGGGGGGCTAAGGTACTACTTAGTTTTATCATGAAATGGTGATGAATGATGGGTTCTTTTTTCCCCCAATGGAGTTTGACTTATAAATAAAATTAAGAGCGTGACTAATTTCCTTATCCTGGACCTAGCTATTTGTAATTCTCCAGCTAATATGTACTCATGCTTATGTGAAAAAGCGAAGACATTTTATTTGTAATTTCTCTCATGATTCAAAGTAATTTAGTAAAAAAAAAATCAAAAGAGCATTGCCTGGAATCTCCAGCCTCTCTCTCATATTATTTGGGCCATCATTTTTACGGAAACAATCAGAGACATTCGATGCACACGAGTTCGACACTCCAATGTATCAATTTATTTATTTTAATTCTTTATACGAAAATTTAGAAGAGTTGAGCATTGAATTTATTACTAGGGTTAATTAACACAAGCATCAAGACTCAACAAGGGGTTTACAGAGATTAATTATATATTACTACCTCCGGTCCTTAATATAATATCCTGTTTGACTTTTATTTTGGTCTTAAATATAAGACCCAAATCCATTTTGTCTCTCATATTTATACATTTTTTTAAAGTAACCTTTCTAACAATGATAGTTGTAGTCAATACACTTAATTAACAAGGATAGTTTAGGAAAGACAACACCTATTTATGACAAATAACTAACTCAACTTATTTTCTTAATCTTCTCAAATTAGTCAAATGGTTTTGTTAATTAGAATTGGAGGTAGTATTTATCAATAAAATCTTGATATCAACAAAATTTACAGGAGCTTGGGTATTAAATTTTTTTTATAGCAATTTATTTTTCTGTGAGACTATGCACACAGCGCTAGAATATTCAACTCGTGATTTCCGATCTCCACGTGACGAGTCATTCGTGGCACACGTGGGGCACTTAAAATATTAATCAGGAACAAAACTAGTTAAGAATGGTACAAGGGGAAAATTGTAATTAAGTACTCCCTCCGTTCCTTATTATAAGAGACGAATAACCGAATTACGTTGATCAAAAAAATAGTTAAAATTAGTTAAGAACAATTAATATGTAAAAAGGATAATTTTTTTCCAAAAATGTCCTCATTAATAAGGAGAGAGAGCATGAGAGAGAACAATAGTAAATTCTTAAAAGAAAGAGAAGTGGAAAGGAGAGAGAGTGTGAGTTGGAGACAATAAATATGGGTAAAATAAGAAATCAACACAAAAAAGTAGAGACAACTTTTAAGTGTCTCTTATATTTAGGAACATGCTATAAGCATCAAATGTCTCTTATAATAAGAAACGGAGGGAGTAATTAACATGATCTGCCAATGGAGGAAGATTGTTAACATAAAACATCAAAATATTTTTATACAAATATTTTGTCAATTTTCAGAATTCTGTGAGCTTTAGACACTTAACATAAATTTTGACCCCAAAACAAAGATCTTACATAAATAATTCATTCGCCGTGTCGTCATTTTATTAAGAAAATCAAAATGTTATCAGTGATAAGGAATCCGTTGGCGTAAGTTTTTGAAAAATAAAGAAGATAGATGTGATTGTCGATTTGCCGTCTAGAAGAATTTTATCCTATTTAATAGAAAATTAACGCAAAAGACTGCTTAATGTTGGAGAAATTGCTTTTAAAAAAAACCTCCATTATCAAATTTATTATCCAAAAGTACTTAAAATTTGTGTAAGTATTTAGGCTCAAACTATTTTTTCCGCCGATGTAATTTTTCTACAATTATATATAACATATTTTTAACTATACGTAAAACAGAGACATCGGATATTTTTTAATAATAAAATTTGGAATGGAAAAATTTTCATCAATTTTCCTTTGATGTCTTGTCCAGACATGATATATACAGACATCAAGTTTATGAAGGCACGGCGCGGACCCTCTAATACTACTAAAATTATTATACTATTGCTGTAATTTAGGCATAATATTAGGTAATATGTTTTTTTCAAAGTTGAAAAAATTCATTTTATATGGCCTTTAGAGGTTGGCTGGGCGCCAAGCACAAGCATGTTTCCGATTCAATGTTAAAGTCACCTTTTCGTAGGCCACGTGGGGCCTTAACATTTCAACTGTGAATATATAAAATCAAATACTTCCTCTGATCCTATATATAAAATCGTCACATTTGGAGAGAAGTTTGGTCTAAAATATAAATTTTATTTTTGAGTCCGTCTGAGTAGTTATTACTTCTTCTTTTTTTTCTATTTTCCCTTTAGTTGACCGTATTTTTTTATTAATATTTCCTCTGGTTCAAAATATAAGTTAAAATTTATTGGAAGGGCTTGGTTTTTTTATAAGATAACATTTACTTTTGTCTAAGCATTTAATAAGTTTTTTTTTCCAATTTTACTCCATTATTCTCTTTTTTTTTAAATTCATTTATTGCATCTTTTACTTATTATCTTCATTAATGAGGGTATATTTTGGAGAAAAATATATGCCTTGCATATTTATTATTTTAAAGTGATTTTAACTAATTTCTTGATAAATATAAATAGATACAGTTTAGCTTATATTTTAAACAGAGGGAATATTAATCCCATATTTTCTCCTTCATTATTTTTTTATTTATTGTCTCTCTCATTTACTCTCTTAATAAATAAGGAAAATTTTGAAAAAATATATATTTCTGACCTATTTATTATTTTTAACTAATTTTAACTGCTAATTTATTAAATATGATTCGGTTATTTAAAGCTTATGTATAGGAACATAGGGAGTACTTTTTTTATTTAGATGTTCCCTCATAGTTTTTTTGTACAAATATTCACATGTATTGTTTCTTAATATATAAGAGTTAGTTTGACATTCAATTTGATTCTAAATATAAGATCTTAATTTATTTTATCTCTCATATTTGTTAATTTTTTCAGGATAGTTCTTATAATAATTGCACATCATAAATATTTCATCAAATAATAGTTTCAGGTTTCTAGCTTATATACATGATTAGCAAATATAATTTAAAGAAGATAGCACATATTTATTACAAATAACTAATTTAACTAATTTTCTTAATATACTCAAATTAATCAATTAGCTCTTATATTAAAAATTCAAGTTAGTACCTTTTTATTCAAGATAATCCTATTCAAACATGTTATATGGTCATAACATGCTTGATTCTTCATATGATAAGAAACTAATTCCTTCTATTAGACTCAACTATTTTTTTGTTACAAAGTAGAAACTTGGCCTGAAAAAGAAAAGACCACGGGAATTAAAAACCAGATTGGATCGGTTAGTTCCGATCACCTATCCGATCTAGGTGATCACCAAAATCGAGAAAGAATTGAACCGATGTGACTTGGTCTAAATTGTGATAGCTCGTTGGGATAGGCGGGTTACTGGTTTATTTTTTTAAAAAAAAAGGGAAAGGAAAATTCAGTCACCAAATCCGCGGCTGTTCTCCTTACCTACCACTACCATACAAAATAGTTTATTGCTTGTACTCCTTCTTCCATTCTAGTAGTGATATCTCTCCCTTGGACCATTGCAGACGTAGATGATACTAAGTTCAAAGTAGAGGGACCAATCAGATCTGGCCAAGAAGAAGTCATGGAAGCTACTGAAAGTCCAAGCAGCTTTAAGGTGCACTCCTTCTAGCTCGTGGGTGAGTTGAGACTTGGCTGTGGTTGCTCCTCTCTTGTTTGAGGAAATCCAAAGACGCAAGTTTGGATCTGGTAATGGGTTTTGAGGAAATGACTGGGGGAAGAAAGTGATTATTATTAATTCATCGTTACATTTATTAGAGAAAGAGAAAAGGTATTTATGGAGGAGAGAGATAAAAAATTTGTCAATCCTGTCAATCATATTGATTGTTGCAAGTGAAAAAAGAAAAGAAAAGAAAGAAGACTTGATGTGTTGAAGAAGGAAAGAGAATAAATCATAATTAAAACGGGGACATAATTATAAATTTTAATTATTGTTAATTTGACTCCGATTTGATCTCAATCTGATCTATTGACCCTTAACTCACTATCTTAACCAGTTCATTCACTGGTCTGGTTTTAGTATCTTGGAAAAAACTAAACTAGAGGGATTGAAATCCCAAACTATCGGAGAGTCCGCAAGGCATCCAAAAGAGAAGTGTGATATTCCTTCTTTTGCTGAAGCATCAGTTAGAGAATTCTGTTGCCTAGGCACATGAGTGAGAAGAAGTTCCCAGTCGTTGACAATGTTCCCTTCCGAGTACATTGAGCTGGTTGACTCAAACCCTTCCTCTTCTGTATTGAAAGCCCAACTTTTTATTGGGCCACTATGCAAAGGCCAACTCTACGTTAAGGATGATCCAGAACTTCGACATTGTTTGTAGCAACAAATCCTTGAGCCGAAGAAAATAAGAATTAGGGGTGTTCACGGGACGGATCGGGACCGGGACAGGCCCGTCCCGATTCCGTCCCGGTAAACAGTAACGGGACAGAAAATCTGTCCCGTGTCCCGGCCCGTCCCGAAATTATTATTTTTTTAATTTTTTTAATTTTTTTTAAAAATCTGATTTTTTTAATTATATTTTTTTGAGCTTAAATCTTATAAAAACATCTTTTTTATTTGTTTGGACACTGTTAAACAAAAGCTCAAAATATTACATATAATAGTTATTAAAAACTCTAAACAAAAGCTTTTAATACAATAAAAACTTGCTAAAAATTCTAATCATCAATAATCTCAAATCATTAACAAATATAAAAACTCTAAATAAATATATCCATAGTTCCATACAATAGTCTCAAATCTTAAAAAAAAATATGAAAAAAAATGATATTATATAAAAAATTTTAAAAATTAATTTTTTTTTAAAAAAGGAACCGAGACGGGACCGGGACGGGACGACCCCGTCCCGTGTCCCGGTCCCTTTTTTGTCCCGTCCCGTCCCAATAAGACTGGGACCAGAACGGGCCGATCGGGACGGGCCGGCCTTGAACACCCCTAATAAGAATACTCTTTCAACAGAATATAAAAGAGATGCAATTTACGTATATTAAAAAATCATCATGCTACGGGCTTCAATAATTGGCATTGTATTAAATGATTTCAAATATTTATTATATTAACATTTCTTCAAATATTGGAGACAAATCGTGGTAAATATATTGTGTGAATGTAACTATACAGTATGATCATGCATTTGTGACAAATGAGAGTACAAATTGATTTGCCAATAGAAGAAGACTGTTAACAGGAAACTTTAAAATATTTTCATACAAATATTTTGTCAACTTTTAGAATTGTGTGAGCTTTAGATCTTATATAAGTTTTGACAAAAAAAAAAAAAGGATCTTATATAAATAACTCATTCGCTGTGTCGTCATTTTATTGCGAAAATCAAAAAGTTATCAGTGATAAGGAATCCGTTTGTACAGGTTTTTTGAAAATAAAGAAGTTAGATGTGATAGCAGCCTAAAACAATTTTATCCGATTTAATAGAAAATTATCGCAAAAAACTGCTTAATGTTAGAAAAATTGCGAGGAAAAAAAAATCCTCTATTACCAAATCTATTGTCCAAAAGGACTTAAAAATTTGTTTAAGTACTTAGGCTCAAACTATTTTTCAGCCCATGCAATTTTTCTGCAATTGTATGTAACACATTTTCAATGATATGAAAAATAGAGTCATAAAATATCTCTGACTAATAAAATTTGTGATGAGGTTTTCATCAATTTTCTTTTGATGCCTTGCCTGGCGATGATATATACAGACGTAGAGTTTATGAGGGCACGGCGTGGACCCTCTAATGGTACAAAAATTAGCAAACTGTTGCTGTAAGTTAGGCATATTAGGTAATGTGTTTTTTTCAAAGTTGAAAAAAACCCATTTTACGTGATCTTCAGACTGAAGACAAAGAAGCTACCTAGGTGCCAAGGCCAAACATGTTTCCGATTCTAGATTATGACTGAGTGTCGAGTTTTTTCTTAGGCCGCTTGAGGGCTTACCATTTGAACTATAAATATATAAAATCAAATACTTCTTTATTCAGATGCTCCCTCACAGGATTTTTGGCACAAATGTTCATTCGTGTTATCTCCTCTTCTTAATATAAGAACTAATTTGACATTTAATTTTGATTTTAAATATAAAACTCTAATTGACTTTATTTTTTATATTTATCTATTTTCTTTTAGGTGGTCTTTGTAACGGTTCCACATGATAAATATTGCATCAAATGATAGTTGTAGAGTTCTAGTTTATACACATGATTTGTAAAAATATTTTAAGAAAGACAATACTTATTTATTATAAATAATTAATTTAACTAATTTTCTTAATATACTCAAATTAGTTAATTAGTATTTATATTAAAGATCTAATATATTATATTTTTATTCAAGACAATCTTGTTCGAAACATTATCAATCATATTACATATTTATAACATGCTCGATTCCTCATGTTATAAATAACTACCCCTTCTATTAGACTTAATTTTTTTAAAAAAACAAGATAGGGACTCGGGCCGGAAAAGAAAAGCTAGATCAGGGGGGCTGAAATCCCAAACTATCAGAGTCCGTAATGCTCCCAGAAGAGAAGGGTGATTTTCGCTCTTTTGCCACAAAGCATCAGCTAGAGAATTCTGTTCCCCGAGCACCCGAGTGAGAAGAAGTTCCCAGCCGGTGACAATGTTCCCTCACAAGTACGCTGAACTGGTTGACTCAAACCCTTCCCCTTCAATATTGAAAGCCCAACTTTTTATTGGGTCACTATACAGAGCCCAACTTTACGTCCAGGATGATCGGGAGCTTCGACGCTGTAGCAGCAGAATCCTTAAGCCGAAGAAAAAAGAACACTCTTTCAATAAAAGAGATGCAATTTATGTATATTAAAAATCATCATGCTACGGGCTTCAATAATTGTCATTGTATTAAATGATTTCAAATATTTATCATATTAACATTTCTCCAAATATTGGAGACAAATCGTGGAAAATATATAGCATGAATGTAACTATATAGTATGATCATATGGATTTGGATTTAAGATTTAAAATATCATATTCAAAATATGTATTTAAAATCCTTTGTTTGAATACTACTTAAAATAAAGAACCCACAAAGAAGAAAAAAGAGTTTTCCCATATGACTTGTCCACATATCCGGATAGCATTGAAAGAGGATGTTTGATATTTACAATAATTACGGTAAATTAGGTATTTGAAATTGTAAAAGAATTTGCTTGAATTTGAATCAAATCCAAATCCATATCCATAAATAAAATTTTATTTACCCAAAGAATGAACCTGGTTCAAACTCAAATCCCTACTATTCCAGCTAGATACAAGCTTATTAAATCCCACATACCACGCACTATCTCTTGACGCCATCAACCAATTTCTTGCAAAATTAAGATGATCTAAATCCATTTACTCAATCAAATCAGAACAAGAAGATTTTCCCAGGATAAAACAAGGATAGAATGAGAGAACATTAATAAAAAGCCCAAGAAAAATGCCGCTCACGACAGCCAAGTGATCAGAGTTCATCATGTTTATCAACACAAACACATATACATGTATATGAGAAATGAATAAAATGATCTTGCAAATATAAATAATTCATGATAGATTACTGTGTAAGTTATAGAAACTAGAAAATACATGTCAGCCTTCCTTTTACATCGGTCAGATGGAGCATCTCATCTTTGGATCTGACACAGTGCCAGGCTTAGCCACCTGCGGATTTGAGCGTATTACTCAACCTACAACAATAGAAAGCTCATAACTTAAATTGCACACCATGAAACTGATCGGTGCGGGAACAGCGCACCAAGTCTGCCAACAGCATGGAAGCTCAGATTTGTAACAAAATACGGTTTCAATCTTATTTGACTCACCAGTCCAGCCCCTCAAAAATTCCTTCGCCTTTTATGGCAGAAGTTTTAAAAATTGCCCATTGGCGACTTTTAATCTTGTGTAGTTCTAAAGCCTCTGTCACCGCGGCATCATCAAGGGCCCCTGGAAGGTCCTGCATAAAACAGAGAGATACATTTACACAAAAATCACATAATCAATTCTTTAATTGTTATATGGGCAAAACGTATGTTGAAGCATATCACTTCTGAATATATAATTGCATCTATCCCCATGAACAATATTAATATTTTCTAGCTCGATTTCATATAGCAAAGACTTCCAGCAGACTAAAATCTTATTGATATAATCTCTTTTGTATTATTCACAAGGTCTTCTTCCGTTTCCCCTTTCTATTTTCTCCTTGACTATGAGAACCCGACAAACAAAATTAACTAACCTGTTTATTTGCAAAAATGAGAACAACGGCCCCTTTAAGCTCCTCCTCCTGATGAAAAGTTCAACAATAAAAAACGTAACGGGTCATATAAGTTGGCAAAGATTAACAGGATACAACACATATCTACTCCAAGGGTAAAGGTCAAGTATGAGGGATAAAAAATAGAGATTATTTGGTATTACTTTCACAAATAAAGCATGCAGATATATGAATCTCAAATAACTTGGAAATGGAAAGTGGTTATTGGGCATCGACCAGTGTGCTTAATGATAGTATCAAATTACTTGGTTACGAAAATAGTTAACACATACTACAGAAACTGCTCAAGCACTCATTTCTTATAACCAAGCCAAGGCTGCTAATAAGAAGCTATTTTTTATTAGTCATATCAGTCTTTCAATTCAGAACAACCGTTTGCAAGTGAAAGCTGCTAAATATAACTACAAGATAAACTTTAAATCCACATTACATTTACCAAAAGCATCCACCTTAGTTACATAGACCAAAATTGCAAATGGGCCACTATTGCTAACAACTTTTACAACGCCTGCCCTGCCTTCCAAGTGATATGCCTCTGTTTACTGGTCATATTTACTTAATAGTTTATGGAATAGACAAGGGTTCACATCATATAAAACATTGCATATGTCTCAAGACTTTAACCATGATTAGCATACCTCCAGGATAGCATGAAACTCTTCCTTAGCTATCACAAGCCTGTCAACGTCACTTGAATCAACAACATAGATGATTGCTTGAGTATTTGGAAAGTAACACCTCCAATAAGGCCTATGGATGAAAAACCAAAATAAAAAGATGTGCTCAAGATTCCAATCGAAAGTTTATTTTCAACAGATCATGGCGAAAAGCAACATAGCCTAGATATAAATTAATAAAATAACAGTTCATTTTTGATCATGCATCCACTTAGATCAAGTGGATCTAACTTGAATGACACAGAAATACTAGTTGATGTTCAGGCTTAATTATATGGCAATCTTTAAAAGTTGTGGCCGATTAATTAATGTATTATACAATAATCTTCTAAATTTCTGCTTGGCAAAACCACATGGTTCGAATGCTCTTATCTATTTCACCACTGTGAGCTCAATGAAGCAAAAGAGAATCCAAAATGCTTACCTAATACTTGTTTGCCCACCTGTTTCAAGAAAAGCAAGCCATCAGAATAAGAAACATTCCTCTTATGTTACAAATGCATGTCAATTCTCATGAAATTATAAGCTTATATTGAGAACAATAAACTAAGATGAAACCAGAGAAGTTCTATAGTTGTCTGAGTTGGCGTATTTATTACTTACTAAAAGGAATAGAAAAAAGACAAGAATAAAAAAAAAGGACCAACGTGAAACAGGACAAAATTATTGCTAGGTTCTTTAAGTCTTCTTAACCTACTAGATTTCCATCAACCTGGAAAAAGAAAAGAATATTCCAAGGTTTCTTTGTATTTTCAACCTATCTGATTTCCATGAACATTTAATGATAGCAATAAAAAAATATACAGAAGGTCAACAGAAGACGAAATGTCATCTCCTAGTTGCTTTATGCGCCGTACTAATATTATCTAGCCCTAACACCGGAAGCTTCTTAAGTCTGGCATCAGCTTGTGCGCTCAATGAGACAGGCTGAGAGCTTCATTGGTTCAATTCGCCAGTCATCTATCTTTCAAGATATATATGTGAAAAGATAGTAATTTCTGATCACTATTTGGACGGACTCAGAAATGCGAAATGGACAATCATTTTGAGGATTCTAAGCTATCGAACTATCATATATAAAATTAAAACCTCCTGGCCATTGTCATTATAAGTCCAATGAAAACATATGCCGGCTATGTCAAGTAAACAAGTTACTTAAGTCCTTACCTAAATCCCAGACTTGAAATTTAATGTTGTTGTATTGCACAGTTTCAACATTAAACCCAATTGCTGCATCAAATAAAAAAATAAAACTGTCAGTAATAACTTCAAATAAGGAAATGTCTAACAGCATATATACAAACTGTCGGTATTCTAATTCTAATTTTCCATATCTTGGACCAAGAAATATGAGAATCGACATGTTGTACATATCTGTTCGGTAGATTGATATGGTTTTAACAGAATGAGTTCCCAGAAATATAACAGGATACGATATGACACTAAAATAAGAATTCACAACTAAAACATCTGCTCTGCAGCGGGCAACCAATGTAGACAAACCAATTATTCAAAAAGAAAGCATGATTTGTCCAAATCTAAAATGAGAGAGTACCAACTTGGAATAGTGGAGACAACTTCGCCCATCTGAAGCCGATCTATAAAGGTAGGACATAAACAACCACGTATCAATTACCCCCAAAAAAAAAAATTATCAAAGCAAAATTCACTCAGGGTGGACCAGCACAGAGCTCAGATACATACAGAGAATTGTTGTTTTTCCCGCATTGTCGAGACCAAGAACAAGTATTCGAGCTTCCTTGCTACCGAATAGAGAAGAAAACAATTTCGTAAACACCAAACCCATGTTCCGATTCCGCAGAGGGACAGGCAGAATGCTCTTAGCGCATGAATAGCATTCAGTTCACTAGAAAAACATGCATAAGTGTTTTGAAGAAAATCAGATCAGATCGTAAAGCAGAGCCCTGATGCTCCCTGCCAAATCACGAAAAGCAATCAATGTCAATAAGACTATGATTCTGAACAGCATACAACTGCGAGTGAGGGAGAATTCACGTGCCTGAGGAAAAAGGAGAGGGCCTGCGATTGAATTGCCAGAGGAGGATCAGGATGGAAGATAGAAAAGTTGAGTCTGTGAAGCTTAGCTTATCCGTCTCAGAGGAAAACGAAAACGAAAATGGAGAAGGAAATGGAACCAACGGAATTAGAGGGAACCGGGCAGGATGCTTAATTCCCGGTGCGTTCGGGATCTAGTCACCACTAGTGCGTTGTGGATTATTTAACCTGGGCTGGGCTCGCAAGGTTCCGCTTGACCCGAATTCTTCAATATCTGGGAAATTATTTTTTTCTATAAAATTATTTAATATTAGCTCCCATCCTTAATATAAAAATTAAACAAGAATTGAGTTTGGTTATAAATATAAGAGTTCGATCAATTTCAACGCAGAGAGTTTGCAGCAAGCAGTTATTTTAATGTAAATGATTTAAGCGGATATTCTAGAAAAACCAACACATATTTTTGATAAATAATTATAACTAATTTTTTTAATCTATTTAAATTAGTTAAGTAGACTTTATATTAAAAAGGAAAAGTAGTACATGATTTTATTAAGTTATATCTAAACAATAATTGACGTAATTAAAAGTATATCTCTCTGCATAGTGTTTTTACATCCACGGATGTTTGAATGAAAGCCAAACCAGAGTTTTAAAAGTGCTTTTACATTTTACGAAGTAAATATGTGGAGGAGTTTGTCTTGTTTTGAAGAACAGTGCTTTTGAAAAGCATTTTTTCATCTTGCCAAACACCTTTTAAGTTTAAATCCTTCAATTTTCTTGCAGGCAGAGAAAAAAAATCGTTGAAAAGTACTAACGTATATCTCCCAACATAATGCTTTTAATCTTTTTAGGTATCTTTGCTAGGACATTTGGGTTGCACGGTGTAATAAGCTGTTCAATGAAGAGGAAGGTATGGACAAGGATATGGGGAAAACTTCTTTCTTCAGAGCTTCATGGGATAGGGATTTATCAAGAAAGTGCAAGTTCTGCAAGGAAAAAGTTTCGATAGAAGAGTTTCAGAGTAGGAGAAGAGCAAGATAGAGTGACACTGGAAATTGATGGCTCTGTGCTTCCTAGTGGAGACAGCAGTTGTGGAGGTGTTGTAAGGAGTATCAACAATACTTGGATTCTGGGGTTCAGCTGCAAGCTTTCATCGGTCTGCAATTATGTTGGAATAGAGGCTTTCGAAAGATTCTTTTAGCTACTGATTGTATTAACGTTGTTAATCTCATAGGTAGGGGTGTGATAATGACCACTCGTATAAGGATGTAGTGGATGATGCTAGGTTGATTTTTAATAGGAATTGGCAGGTTCATATCAGGCATATTTGAAAGGATCAAAACATTACTGCACACTTAAGCTAAATTCGCCCATAGGTCTTTAGAAATCTTTTACATCTTTAATCAATCTCCACCTCTTATTCAAAAGGCGGAAATTAATGAGAGCATAGGTAGCTGAGTCTTTGTTTTGTTGTAACCTTTTGATTTAGTAGTATACAATTTACCATTAAAAAGAAAAAGAAAAAAAAGAAGTTCTATCTACGAGAAGAGAAGATTAGAAAGAAAAACATTTTTTAATAGTCATAATATTCTTTCAAACTAAATGTGAATTATCATACCCATCAGGATGAACAAGTCAACTTAAAAAAAAAATTAAAAACATAATTTAAATAATCTTACTAAAATTTTGACGAATCAGCTTAAGAAAACTTGGACTTTTACGTTTTTATTACCGACGGATAAAAATTATTTGACTAATTTAAGTAAATTAAAAAAATTTAGAGTTAATTATTTATAATAATTAAATATTATCTTTCTTAAAATACTAAAATACTCTTACTAATCATGTATTAGTTAAATAAGTTATTAATAATAAATAGGTATTTTTTAAAAAAAATATCCTTGTTAATCAAGTATATTGGTTAGAACTATTATTATTATAAATATTATTCTAAAAAAAATATGAAAGATAAAGTAAATTAAAATCTTATATTTAAAACTAAAATAAAAATCAAACAAATTATCGAAAGTAATAATATAATAATGGCCATTCTACGATTATTGACGAAGAAAGGAACCTTAGAAAAAGCTAAAGCATCATTATTCATGAACAAGTCATATTTATTTTGTCATGGCCTGTGTGCGATCCATAATTTTCTGCCAGAAATCTGTTCGCTAAGCACTTAACTGGAGAAATGTGCAGGACCACGTGGATCTTAGTATTTTCCATGTTTTATTATTAAAAAAAAAAAGAAAAGAAAAAAAAGAAACTAGGAAAGCCTAAATATCTGAATCATCACTAAACAAACGATTATCAAAATAAAAACGATGAGACTTCCTACAAAGCAGACTGAAAGATCATCTCTGCTAGCTCCTGCAAAACATTGAACAAAGCCGTATTAAAATTTATGCCATAGTTATTACTGTGCATAGGACAAATAAATTTAACAGGCAAATTTCACCCAAACAAACAAACAAATGAACAGAAAGACCACTCTCAGTTCTTCTCTTCAGCAAAAGAAGTACATAATATGTGCAATACCTGTTTAGCAGAAGGAACCTTTGGTTCACCCATTTCTTTGACTTTTTTCTCAAGCGTTTCAAAGTCAGCTTTACCAGCCTATTGCAACAAGAATATCTTAAGTACGAGGAGCATTCAATGAAAAGGAAGGGCCAAATTGAGGGGAAGGAAAGGAAGTTACCTCTACTTGAGCCCCTAGTTCAGTGTCAAAACTCTGATATCGCTTGCGCACGAGTTCAGCCAGAGAACCATCCTTTTTTTGAGATAATGGAAAACATTTAGTTTCACTCGTAGGATAATACAAATGAATTATGAATGTGAAACTTCCAAAAGAATAGTCCACACCCCAGAAATATACTATTGTTACATGGGTCTACATCAAATTACCTCGATTAACTTGGCTGCATTCCGGAGGCCACGTGCCATGGTATCCATTCCAACAATATGCGCAATGAACAAGTCTTCAACATCTGTGCTCTCTCTCCGCCTAAAACATTGTTTTGTGTAGAAAATTAGAAAGAAAATTAACGAATTTGGCACCACAATTTTATCAGATATGTATCAACCCATAAGGGAAAAAAAAACTTCATGGTGCCAGAAGAAACTAGGCTACTCACAGTTTTGCATCGAAGTTGAATCCACCAGGTGCAAGTCCTCCCTGGCAAAGACAAAAACAGACAAGAATCCAGACAAATGAGCTTGCATTTCTAATGACAAGGTTTATCGCATGTCATGATGCAACTTAAGAGACGTGTTTCATACATTCTTGATCACACTGAGCATATCATTGTGGCCTCTCCAACGTCTGTCAATCCCAAACTGATCTCTTTGTCCCAACCTGTAGTACAAGGCTTCACATTACAACTTTCAATCTCAAGGGTTATGATGGCACGAAGTGAAGTTCTGTGGTAATGTACACAGAAAATATATTTTCTGGATTGAAAGAGAGGAGGACATACCAACTTGAGGATCACCAATTTGCTCAATATTTCCCAACAAACCATTAATTCTTGCTGTTTCAAGCTCGTGATGACAGCTTTTGTGATGACAGGGGTTGAAGGTTTACAGACAAGTCCACAGTTTCAGTAATGATTATCATATTGAAAATAGCAAATACCATCAAGAAACTACGATACTTCAGTGTTTGATTTACCTGTGACCAGACAGGGTTGCTTGCACTCTTTGTTCAGTTTGAAGTTTTTCTCCTACAGAAGAAAATGGAATCAGATCAGATTGAGTATATAGTAGGCTGGGGCTAACATAGTTCTCAACATGACGTGAAGAACATTTTAATTATAATAGAAGACTCTCATGCTTGAACCCTTGTTTTGTTAACCTCGCTTCAGCAGTTAGTCAGTAGAAAACCCGACTTGGTTCTCTATTTCTTTAAACAAGTATCGGCCAAAGAAATAATAGAATAAACCGTCTCAGCCCTTTTGAAGAAGGCCAATCCGTCATTAACGGCAGTAGTGGGAGAACAAATTCATGTGCAACGACCATATCAAGGACAAATTACTAAGCACAACAAAGCCGTAGACTAAAGCATTTAGATCACACGAGATGAAATATAGCAGGAAATGGATAAGAAAGTAATATCTCTTTGACATCAAAATGTGAAACCTACAGTAAACATAAAATTTATCATGGAAAATATTTGAGAATCCAACTTCTTGTTCTTGAGTAAAAGCCAATGAAATAAGGAGAGCATGAAAATTACCTGTAAGTCCATATTCCGCAAGAAATTGGCAGTGGTTGCAGCATCACCCAATCATATCTAAAGGAATACAACGTGTGTGATTTAGTTAAGATGTGAAAAAAAAAATCCCGATTTAATAATAGACAGGAAGAAGAAACTTACTGATGTTTTGTAGGTTCTTGTGGCTTCGGTTCAATCAGCAGTGTCCCTGACATCGGATAGGGGGGGGGGGGGAACCACGTAAGGAAACGTATCCATGAGAGAGAGACACAGAAAGAGGGCGGAAGGAAAAGTAAAACAGATATGAAAAGTCCCACGAAAGTTTGGTATGATAGGCAAAACGAAAATTGAGCAGCTGTAAATATTTAATTCGTAATTGGATGATTAGCTGTAGGCTCTATTGTTTTAATGGTATACGATGGTTAAGCTACTTAATTATTGGTAGGAAATTTCAAAGAAGATACCTTTAAATCCAATCTTCTTTTTGTAAGCAGCAGCAGCTTCAAGAAACCTGGCCTGTAAGCAGATAAATTAACAGACAACAACATGGAACTTATTAGAGACAAACTATTCAATGTTTGGCATAGGCATCCATAAATATTAAATATCAAAAGCGTAATCCTGAAAGTATATCAGTTCATTAGATACGGACACAAGGAATAGACATGCTTTTCAGAGATTACGCATCTTGTGGAGTTAAACAAATTCATTTTCCCCAAAGAATACCCAGTTTTTGGTGCATATGAATTTTTTCCCTTCTTAAAACTCTCTCTTTTATTGCAATCATTATGTTTTGTTGACTTTCACATGGCATCATGTCTCATTCTTCATTCCACTGACTTTACTTTCACTTGAAGCAATCCTCACTTCTGTTGTTTTATTGATAACCAAATTCAAGGATATCCAATGAAAATAGTTTGCAGATAGTCAGAGACACACCAGATGATTAAGTTCCCGTTCATGTCTGTGTTCAAAAGAGATTGGTAACCTTCACGCGCCCGCCCAAAAGACATCATTTTCACCCCCAAGTAATGGGTGACCTACAATATGTATATGTATCAGTACAATAAAGTC